>NC_053496.1:131635365-131935365 GCF_905171775.1 Rana temporaria
CTCCTGTGACCAATCGCGGGACACCAGCGGCGATCGGGTCCGCGGGTCCCGGGGCTGCAGAGCTTCGGACCGGGTCGCGTGCGACCCACGGCTGGGCTCTTAAAGGCGACGTACATGTACGTGAATGTGCCCAGCCGCGCCATTCTGCCGACGTATATCAGCGTTAGGCAGTCCTTAAGTGGTTAAGACAATTTATTTATTGCCACGCAACATCAACCAAAGTTAATCATTTAGAGCCTTTTGCAAAGGAATGAAAAAAAAAATTATGTATCTTAGGTTCCACTTCCAGAGGACATATCTTGAAATATAACAGTACAAAGTTGTCACAGTTCTTTAGGAACAACTTATACATGTGACTAGGGATGAACACCCCTCGGTTCGGTGCGCAGCAGAAAATGCGAAACATTTTTTGAACTTGCGAACACTGTTAAAGTCTATGGGATACGAACATGAAAAATCAAAAGTGCAAATTTTAAAGGTGAATATGCAAGTTATTGTCATAAAGTGTTTGGGGACCTGGGTCCTGCCCCAGGGGACATGTATCAATACGAAAACATTTTTAAAAACAGACGTCTTTTCAGGAGCAGTGATTTTAATAATGCATAAATGTATATAAAGGGAAATTTGGGACTTTGAGTGAGGTTCAAGACAGCGTGGGGGTTAGTTTAAAAGGAAACATGTTTATTGGTATGAAACAGTTCTCCAACCCCAGTGCCAAAGTTTGGACCTCGGGCTACTTGTTGTCCCTCTTTCCTATCACCAATAGTAGGCGACAGGGGTGCCCCTTGTCTCCACTCATATTTGTCATGATAATCAAAACCTTAGCTGCAGCTATTCGGTCCCACCCCTCTACATCAGGACTAATGGTGGCAAACACCACTTAAAAAAAGGCCTCTAGGGGGCGTGGCTTGACGGCTCGTATTGATGGCTGCCTAACTCCTCAGCTCTGCAGTATAACCGGCCAAAGCGACTAACCAATCAACGCCAGAGAAGAGAAAACAATCTCATCTTGTAGCCCAGACACCCTACGATACCGGGAGTGCCATGGCGAAACGCAGGAAGGACTCAAAACTGCCGAGGAAGCTCACTGACTACTATCCCTCGCCGGACCTGACGAGCAGCCAAGATGGCGGCGGCCGTGAAATGGAAGCGCGGCTCTCCTCCTCACACTCCTGCCTCAGCTCCACGCTGCCTCCGTGTCTCACAATCCTTGGACACAGAGGGTGAGTGCTCTCCTTTTAACTCACCCACTACCGCTAGCCCTGCAAAGACAACGATTAGAACAGAAGAGCCCCAGCAGATCCAGCCTGTCACAGCTCACTGCCTGCTCTCTGCCCCCGCCTTCAGCACGCATCAGTGCTGGATGCCTTCCCTGCTTCAGATCAGCCAGTATCTGAAAATGCTATGAAAAGTATGCTGCTCTCACTGAGGCAAACTCTGTATACTGATCTATCCTCTGCTGTCTCCACACTGTCTGCAAATGTGCATAACCATGATCTAAAGATCACTCATATTGAATCTGAAATGGGAGACCTGTTCTCAGCACATAATGAATTAGTGGATGGTTTTGCTGATCACGAGGATGAACTTCAATTAATCAATCTAAAGCTTGCGGACCTGGAGGATCGCTCCAGGAGCAATAACATTAAATTCCGTAATATACCTGAGTCGATTCAACCAACGGACCTAGTCCAATTCCTGCAATCTTTGATGCACACACTTTTACCTGACCTAACAATCCGTGACATGGAAAGCGACAGAGCACACAGGCTCCCTAAACCGCCTCACCTCCCTCTATGCCCAGGGATGTCCTAGCCCGTATCCACTTTTTCACAGTGAAGGACAAAGTCATGTATGCCGCAAAACGAGCAGAGAGACTGGCTGATCCTTTCACCAATATCGCTCTCTATGCTGATTTATCCAAAGCCACCATGGAAAATCGCAGACAGCTGGCGCTTATAACTAAAGCGCTTCAAAACCATAAATGACCATATAAATGGGGCTTTCCCACTAAACTGCTCATAACGCACCAAAACAAAACTCACGTAGTGCGCACTCTTTCATCGGGACTGAAACTCCTGAAAACCTGGCGCATAATCCCAGAGGACACGCCAAACCCTTCTGATCTTACTCCAACGAACATGGAGATGGGAGGTGCTCCTCCTGTTGTCTAAAACTCGCAGTGAATTCCCTTCTCTACGCCTACCAAACGGCCGGGGAAACTGCAGTGTTCCTATCCGATACCTGCCTGCCTATTCAGTGATCTCTGTCCCTTGCAGTTGACAGAGGACCACTGCCCCCACCTTTGTTTGCAGTAGTTTCTGCACATTGAGCCCAAATCCCTGTTGGTACACGGCTCTCCTTTTTTAATCACACCCCCCCACCTGTATCCAGCACCAGCCACCCCTGCTGACAAGTCGACCAATTATTCCTGACTCTCTGCTTCTCAACGCGGGCAACAACTCACTCTGTTTACATAGCGAGGAGACGGAACAGCAACCCGCACTGCATCTGCCAATCACCTCCCTTCACCGAGGACAATATATTCTGCTCTCACCGCTTCAGAATGGCATTAATGGATACTATTTTGAACGCCAGAGGCCTGAATTCTCCACAAACAAGATCTGCACTTCTCAGGGAAGCCACCAGTCAAAAAGCTGATATCCTCTTAGCACAGGAGACTCACTTTGTATCCGCCAAGACTCCCACTACCCTGAAAAACTACAACCAAGTTTTTTTTGCCTCAGGCCAGAAGAAGAAATGTGGAGTCCTCACCGCCATACGAGACTCATTACAATTCAAACTACACCAATCTATAGCAGATCCCCAAGGACGTTTCTTGATTCTTATATGTGACGTCAACCAAGTCACCTACACACTGGTCAACGTATATGGACCAAACAAACAACAACTGCATTTTCACAAGCAACTCTATAAGAAGGTAATACAAATCCGAAAAGGGAGGCTTCTTATTGGAGGCGACTTCAATATAATTGGAAACCCAAATCTGGACACTACATCCTCAGCTAACAATCATCGACCCGGGGGCGTGGCCTGGACGGAGACCGAGATGGCAGCTTAAGTCTTGAGCTCCTGCGATCCGGGGATTGAAACTAGCCTTTTGGGGAACCTACGCCTCGCCCTTCGCCATGAGCAGAGCCACCCGAAGCTCCTCTACGTCCCGACCAACGGGCGATTTCAACTCGCAGCTGAGCAGGAACATCCCGGAGATATTCCGAACACAACGCATGGCGGCACACGCGGCCTTGCAGGCCCAAGCCCCGAGCCCGCTTAGCCTGGAACCCGGCCTGCAGCCCATGGAGCCGGCCTCATCTGCGGGACGTACACTTCCCCCCAGCCTGTTTGACCTGGAGACGACGACCGCGGACATTAAAAATGCCGTTAATGCAGCGGTGGCTGATCTTAAAACGGAAATCCGTGCAGTGGCTCATAGGATCGAGGAGGTGGAACAAACTACCCAAGCGCACGCGGCCCCGATTCGCCAGGTGCAGAGCACCTATGACTCTCAGCTCCCTCACCTCTTGGAGCTCCACAGACATGTCGAGGACCTCGACAATAGAGGCCGAAGGCACAACATACGTGTGCGGGGACTCCCCGAGAGTGTGGAACCGGGAAACCTGCAGCAGACGCTCCATACAATTTTCAATGACCTGATGGAACGCCCGGCGGATTCGCCCGTTGAGATGGAGAGAGCCCACCGGGCATTGCGCCCCCCTCCCAGGGACAATGAACCCCCCAGGGACGTGATTTGCTTTATTGTTAACTTTCAACTCAAGGAGGAGATCCTCCGCAAAGCGAGAGCGAGAGGACGAATCCTCCATAATGGCGCGGAGGTGAAACTCTTTCAGGATCTGTCCCAGATTACACTCCAGAACAGACACGCCCTGCGCCCCCTGCTGGAGGCCTTGCGAGCAAGAAACATACAATATCAGTGGAAATTCCCCTTCGCGCTGTCGGCGTCCTCCAGGGGGCGCTCCGCTCTCCTCCGCACACCTGAAGACCTTCATGACTTCTGCCAGCAACTTGATCTCCCGCCCGTAGAGCTCCCGGAGTGGTACGCGTTTTACTTCCCCTCGGAACCCTGGCTCCCGGTCTCCATGAATCCGTCCCCGAAAGCTCAGCGTCACAGATCCCGCAGAAACAGGGCTGGTCCGTCCTCCCCAGGTAACCATGCGTCTCGACGCGACCTCTACCACCACGGCTCGGGCTCCCCCTCGACTCCATCCAGGGGTAGAGACCGGGTCGATGCCTGATGCAACGGACCTGTTTCCCTCCCTGTCATGTATCGCCATTTCTGTTTTTTCTTTGGGACCCAGTTCTACCCCCCCGTGGTGTAGCACAGCATGAGTGACTGTCTAACGAGATGCTGCTATTGACTTGATACGCCAGGCAGCCAAATCCGACCTTCACCCGATGTTACTGTTGCCAGTGGGATGATCAAATCGTGTGCTCTTGTCCCCCCTTCATTCTCTATTTTTATTTTTCCTATTTATTTTTACTGTGAGCAGACGGGGGTGTGCTGCGGGACCTATTTACCTGTTTTTGCTTTGCCCTCCCCCGTTTTTTTTTTTTTTTCTTTTTTTTTTGGGCCCTTCATAAACTCTGACTGTCCTCAGGATTGGGGCCTTTCGTTGCTACGTCTTTGACACCCGACTTCTTTAGGGCATAAGCAGATGCAAATCTAGCCGACCCCCTTTTTTTTTTTTTCTTTTCTCTCTTTTTTTTTTTTTTTTTTTTTTATGTATATCGGACTGCTACACACACTTTCATGTATGCCCCTCTTTTTCTATTAAGCTAAGTGTTTATGGTTAGCGTGTGTGTGGTGAAACATGGGGGGGGGGGTTGGCTCCTACGGCAGTTAAAAAGCACAGCCAGTTGGCAGTCCATGTAGCATCCCAGGACTCCAAAGGTTTGGGGTGCTTTGTACTGCACATAGGATACCTTCCTAATTGGTGCTAGCCTTATGCATTCCTGATGAGCTTTGGGTTCTTTCACACCAGCACAGTGGGCTAGTGCACTGTATGTGGTATTGATGCATTGCCATTCATTTTTAATGCCATCCTATTGCACCACGTAAGTGCTAACTGGTATGGGCTGCCACTTTTCCCACCCCCCCACCCCCAACCACCATACACGGGCCCAGTAGATTGAGATCCCATATACGCATATGCTCTGATGTAGCCTGATATAATGATGATTTTGTTTTTTTTTTGTTTTTTGTTTTTTTTTTTCACTTCAAAACATTGAAATGACTGCTTGGTAAAATTGCTTATGTAATCTATCCTTAAAGTGCCCCGGGGGCTGGCTCAGACGTAGGTTTGACGGCCCCCGGGGCTCCCTCTCAGCTCTTACGTTCCCACATGGGTAGTGATGGTGTGTTGCTGCCGCTTTGTGATGTTCCTTTTTGTTTTTACCCGTTGTGCTCCACTCATGATTCTGCATGCCCTCTCCGCCATTCGGCACCTGCCTCCCCCCCTTTCCCTCCCCCATCCCTTCCCTCCTTCCCTCACCTCCCCCCCTCCTTTATTCCCTCCTCCCTTCCCCGTCGCCCCCCCCTCTCCTCTCGCTCCTCCCCCCCACCCCCCTTTTTTTTATTTTTTTTTGTTTTTATCCTTTTTTATCTTTTTTGCGGTACTTGGCCCTCAAGGCATTCACTCCATCCCATTCCACCACGCAGGTCTATTGTATGTTAATAGGTTGTTTTGGTGTCCCTCGGTTGATTTACGCCCATCCGGGCACTGTTGAATAGATATGGGGCGATACTTGATGTTTCCATGTGGCTCCTTTAGGGGCTTGTTTTGCACTTGTTCAAACTGTTTGCAATATGTTTCGTACCTCTCATAGGTGATGCAACTGTTTTATATGTTAATTGCTACTCACCCCAGCCCCTGAGCTGCGCATACTGTATTGGCTGCTCTGTGCTTCCTATCCCCAATCTTAGCAGGTTCCCCACAATACTCTTATTTCTCGCTCATTTCTGTTTCACTCCCTGGATCGCTCCCTCTTTGAGTCTTCCGTCCCTCGTTTCGTTCCCACACAGCGGTCCCATTGGGATTTTTGCTGACCCTCCAGACCTTCCCCCCTTCTTAGGTGATTTAGCAGGCCTACTATCACCTCTGGTGCATATCTTCCCCGCCTAGTGCTTTTCTTTCTTTTCCCTGTCCTGACCTTCTCCCTGACCCTCCTTCTCCCTACCTTGACCTCTCTGTCCTCATCACCCCTCTTTCCCCTCCTCCCCTTCTTCTCATCTTTTTCTCCCTTCGTTTCTTCTTACTCTCCTTTCTCCCTGTACCCTTGAGTGGGTCCGTGCCGGTCCTCCTGGTGGGCTTGCCTGCCGTTTCCCCCCCCCCTTCTAGCTCTTTGCTCCTCAAGCCCAGCATTCTCAACCTTATCCCCCTGATACCGGACTCTGCAGCGCTGATCATAGGCTATGCCTCCCTTAACCTTGAAGTGCGTGTTTCAACGCAAAGGGCCTCAATTTGCCGGAGAAAAGGTCTCAGGTTTTGTCTTCCCTCTCCAAGCATAAAGCCCATTTCATTTTTTTAAAGGAGAGCCATTTTCGTTCGGACGCCGTCCCCAAGCTTTCTAACCACATCTATCGGTCCGCATTTCATGCTACTAATCCTGACTCTAAGACGAAGGGTGTCTCTGTCCTGGTGTCTAAGCGTGCGAACTTCATTTTGACTGATTCTCTCATTAACCCGAAGGGTAGGTACGTTTTTCTTAAGGGTTCCTATGAATCTAAACCTATCACACTGGCTAACATTTATTGCCCCAACGACCACCAGGTGGCCTTTTTCAAGACTACTTGTGAACTCTTAGCCTCCTTCAAGTCGGGTCTCTTGCTCCTGGGGGAGATTTTAATGTCCCCTTAAACCCCCTGTTGGATTCCTCCACCGGTACCTCCACCTTGAACTACAAAGCATTGAGGCAGATTAATCTAAGCCTCCAGTCCCTATCAATACATGATGCTTGGCGCACACTGTATCCCTCGGATAGGGACTACACTTTCTTTTCGGCCCCACACCAAAAGTATTCCAGGATCGATTATTTCTTTCTTTCCCAATCAGACCTGACTCTTCTCCAGCAATCCACGATTGAACCGATGTTCCTGTCGGACCACCACCCAATAAGTATTACTTTAACTTTTCCCGAATCGTCCTCTAAAACGAAGACTTGGCGTCTGATCCCCTCCCTGCTTACGGATCTATCCGTTACTGATCAAATCCGCACACGCATTCAACAATACTTTACTGAGAACTCCAGCCCGGAGATCTCGCCGGTTTCCCTATGGGAAGCTCATAAATGCGTGATCCGGGGGGAACTAATCGCCCTGGCTACGAAAGCCAAGAGACAGAATCAGGAATACATTCATTCCCTGACAGCGAAGATCAAATCTCTCGAAGCGTCCCATAAGAGGTCCCGTGCCCTTTCCACCCTGCAAGAATTGACGCAAGCCCGGATGTCTCTAATGGAGGAGCTGGGCAAGCGCTCTAAGAGGCGTTATATTCTCGGGCAGAGGATCTTTTATGAGCAGGGCAACAAAAGTGGGTGCCTTTTGGCGCGCACGGTGCAAAATTCTAAGCCTACTTCCACGATTCATCATATTCACAACCGGGGGGGTGTTCGCCTGGTTAAGAATGAAGACATAGCCAAGGAATTTGAGGACTTTTACTTTAAGCTATATAATCTCCACCCCCAGGCTCCTTCTCAGTCCAAGCTTGCCTTGAGGAAGTCGCAGATTAAGGAATTCCTGTCTCGGTACAGCCCCAAACCAATCTCTCCACAACAATCGCTTGCCTTGGAAAGCCCCATGACAACTGCGGAAGTGAATCTGGCGGTAAAACAAATGAAGTCTGGGAAGGCCCCGGGCCCGGATGGCTTCTCCCTACAGTATTACAAATCTTTTGGCGATGTACTCACCCCTAGACTCCTGAACATATTCACTGCCCTGTCCGATCCTCAGAACAAACCAGGAAACATGTTAACAGCCCACATAGCGGTGATCCCCAAAGAGGGTAAGGATCCCTCTGCGGTGGCCAATTACCGTCCAATTTTGCTCTTAAATGTGGACATTAAAATATATGCGAAAATCCTTGCAAATAGGTTAGCGCCCTTGGTCACTGGACTTGTCACACTGGATCAGGTGGGTTTTGTCCCTGGACGTGAGGCCAGGGACAACACCATCCGTACTCTGAATTTGCATCATTGGCTCACGTCTTCAGAGACGCAGGGTTTTTTTCTTTCTCTCGACGTTGAGAAGGCGTTCGACAGAGTGGCCTGGGACTACATGCAGGAGGTACTACTTGCTTTGGGCCTGGGGCCCCGGTTGCTGTCGCACATTATGGCCCTGTATGCGAGCCCTTCGGCCGCAGTTAAAGTCAATGGCCACCTGTCGAACGCCTTTCCCATTAGCAACGGGACGCGTCAGGGCTGCCCCCTATCGCCTCTGATATGCATTCTGACCCTGGAACCCCTCCTTAATAGGCTGAGGGATAACCCAGATATTCTGGGGATCACTGTGGGAGGGAAGGAGTTCAAGGTAGCTGCTTTTGCAGATGATGTTCTTTTGTCCTTGCGCTCCCCCAGGATCTCCCTTCCCAACCTTCTCAAGGATTTAGATCACTTTGGCTCCCTCTCGAACCTGAAAATCAATCATGCAAAATCACAGGCGCTGAATGTATCCCTCCCCTCCATGGAAGTATCGCACTGTCGGGAATTTTTTCCTTTTAAATGGACACAGGACTCGCTTACTTATCTCGGTATCCGCATTCCTCCCAATCTGGCAGATCTGTATTCTAAGAACTTCCATCCAGCCCTTATTCAAGCTCAGGCATGTCTCAGAGACTGGATGGGTCTGAATGTTTCTTGGTTCGGCCGCTCGGCCCTGATTAAAATGATCATTTTGCCTCGTCTGCTCTATCTTATGCAATCAGTCCCCATCTCCTTGCCCCCGGGATTCTTCACGTCATACAGGAAGGCATGCTCAACATTCCTTTGGAGAGGGTCTCAACCACGTATAAAATACTCTAGACTCACATTGCCTAAATCCAGGGGTGGTCTCGGTCTTCCGGACCTTCAGAAGTACCATAGTGCGTGCCATCTCACGAGGATTGCGGATTGGAATATCCATGCTTCCAGGAAGCTATGGGTTCCGCTGGAGAGAAGCTTCTCACCGGGCCCCTTGCATCTACGCCCATGGTTACCCTCAAGGAATTGGCCCCAATCCTTACTGGCCCACCCTTTCATTTACCCCTCACTTTTGGCTTTTAAAAAAGCTTCGACTTTGGGGACCCCGTCTTCCCAACCGAGCCCCTTGACGTCCTTTGCGGGGGAACCTAGACTTTCCACCTGGCTTGTCGCGGGAATTCTTAAGCCAGGATTGGCCCTATGAAGACGTACTTGCCCTCCAGTTTTACTTGGCCGGGAGACCCTTGTCGTTTGAAGCCGTAAAATCTAGCTCTAAGACATCCTCTTTCTCTTTTTGGACCTTCAGACAGATTCGACATTTTCTCACTTCCGTAGCTGACCAAACACTTTGGACGCGACAACTCACGCCCTTTGAGTCTCTGTGTCATCGTAAGTTGCCACAGAGACATCTGATCTCCCTCCTGTACACCCTTTTGGTGGAGGGCCAGTCGCAAACGCCCACTCCGCCGCAGCTCTCTTGGAACAAAGACCTCCAGACGTCCCTGACAGTTGAGGACTGGCACACCATATATGAATATGCCCATAAGGGATCAGCGAATGTGGCTGTCCAGGAAAACGGCTACAAAGTGATTACTAAATGGTACAGAACCCCGTTGTGCCTCCATAAATTCTCCCCGAATATCCCTGACACCTGCTGGAGATGTGGAGCGGGAGTGGGGACTATGCTTCATGTGTGGTGGGATTGTGGCGCCCTCCAGCCGTTTTGGAGGGAGGTCCACGATCTCATCTCACATGTCACTACCTACACCCTGGATTACACTCCTTCTCAATTCCTTTTACATCATACTTCGCTCCCCAAGGGAGACTACTTCAAATCCCTGGCCATGCACATGGTCAGTGCTGCAAGAGTCTGTGTCCCTAGGCATTGGCGTTCTACCACCATCCCGACAATCAGAGAATGGCTGGCCCGGATCTCTTTCATAAAAGAAATGGAAGAGTTGATTCACATTTCCCAGGATAGAGTGCAGAAGTTCTCCTTTACCTGGGCATGCTGGAACCATTTTGTTACCACTGACCGCTACCGTCAATATGTGTCCTGAGTCGTTTGAGGCAACGGAAGGCCCCCCTGTCGGTGTGCTGGGGTGGTGGGAGGGTGGGCGGGCATGGATCCACTCCCCCTCATCTTGTTTCTTCCCCCACTATGCTTCTGCTTTTGCTCTTTTCATCTCTTCATCTTTCTCTCCTTCTCCCCCTCCCCCCCCTCTTCTTTGTCCTTTCCTTCCTTTCCACGTGGGCATTTGCCCCTGTTGATTGCATGTTACGACACACTTTGAATACTGCCCGAAAGTGAGGCCTTGCACCGCCTTCCCTCTTTGCACTTTGCGGGGGGCAGGTGTGGGGGGAGGGGAAAAGTAGAAATTTAAGATCCTCCGCCCTCCTACACTTTATTTAACCTCATACGCCTCATGTACGGTCTGAACATGTTGTTAAATGCTTTCCTGTAGTGTTTTGTGATATGCGGTCGCCATGTTTTTCTGTTCTGTGATAATAACCTTGTCCTGTTACTCATGTCATGTCTTGCATAAATAAAAACTTTTATGGAAAAAAAACAAACAATCATCGACCCGCACTAAATCCCTTTCTTCGAACAAATGATCTCTTCGATCCGTGGAGATGCCTGCATAGCAATGAGCGAGACTACTCCTATTTCTCCTCCGCTCAACTTTCATACTCCCGTATAGACTTCTTCCTTGTCGACAAGACCACTCTCCAAGATGTGACGACCTCAGAGAATGGATCCATCACATGGTCGGACCATGCACCCATCTCCATCACTGTGGGAAACTGTAGACCCAGAACTACTCGAATATGGAGACTTGACGCTTCTCTCATCTCAGACCCCAACAACGTCAAAAACCTCACAACTAAACACCACTCCTTTTTTGACTCAAACGATCAGCCGGACACTTATAGGTTTGTACTTTGGTCGGCGTATAAGGCCTACATGCATGGGCTACTAATCAAACTTTACAGTACTGTTTAGAACCAGAGGTCTAAGCAAGTTGATGAGGTCCTATCCCGAATCTCTTGCTTAGAGGACCAAAATAAAACGTGCCCCCTCCCACACACTAACTAGTGCACTTCTAGAGCAACAACAAAAACTCTGCTCACTCTTACTTTACAAATTTGAACGTAACCTTAAAATTGACCAAAGCCACATACTATGCCCTAGGTAATAAGGCTGGAGCCCCATTAGCCCGACGGGTCAAAGCACAACGTATTAAAAGCAAAATAACTTCCCTCCACCACCCTACCACCAAAGCACTTCTTACGAATCCACAAGATATAGCTAATGCCTTTAGCGATTACTACTCCTCTCTCTACAATTTAGCAAATGACAACTATCCCCCAACCGACAGACCAAACCATACAAAACTTCCTATCCTTAATTAATCTCCCGTCTGTAACCCCTGCCCAATTAGCGGAAATCTCCCAACCCTTCTCAGAGGAAGAAGTTCTGAAAGCCATTCATGCCCTCCCGCTCCATAAATCACCTGGAGAGGATGGGTACACGAATGAATACTATAAGACTTTCACCAAACTTGTCACCCCCCACCTCACTGCCCTCTTCAACTCTGCTGCCACCTCTGGTTCTCTACCTGTTGACATGCTACGTTCGCTTATTTCCACCATCCCTAAACCAGATAAAGACCCTACCTCCATGACCAACAATAGACCTATATCACTCCTCAACACGGACGTGAAAATATATGCCAAGGTCCTGGCAAGTAGATTGCTTAAGTGTCTCCCCTCACTAGTACACCCGGACCAAGTCGGCTTTATGCCAGAGAGACAAGCTCCAGGCGCCGCTAGAAGAGTCATCAATTTAATACATCGGGTATCCCAATCTCGAACGCCTTCTCTGCTTCTCTTTTTGGATGCAGAGAAGGCGTTCAATAGAGTTCATTGGGGCTTCTTGAAAGCAGTGCTAGAGAAATTTGGTATCGCGGGCTGGTTTCAGTCTGCGATACTCTCACTTTATTCAAACCCCTCGGCTACAGTATTGACTGATGGAAACCTGTCCAAACCATTCGGGATTACTAATGGCACTCGCCAAAGGTGCCCGCTCTCCCCTCTCACCTTTGCTCTGATTATGGAGCCTCTAGCTGCAAGGATTAGAGGAGACAAGCATATTTCAGGCATCATACATAACGACATAGAGCATAAAATACGCCTCTTTGCCGATGATGTCATACTTATGGTCACAAACTCGATCCAATCCTTACCCAATTCAGTGCAGCCTCCTTCTATAAAATTAATTCCTCCAAGTCCCTAATACTTCCGATCAATCTCATGGATTGTCTGATGAGCCACCTGAAGGGATCTCTTCCTTACTCGTGGACGACACAATCTATTCCATATCTTGGAATACACTTAGCTTCATCATTGCCTCGCCTCTATGACCTTAACTATCGCGCCTTCCAGAAACGGCTTCCCCAATTATTAAACCACATGCACACAACAGGCCTTTCTAAACCAGGTAGGAATGCCTCCTTTAAAATGCTAATCCTCCCCAAACTGCTATATTTATTTTGTACTGTAATTTTACCTATACCCCATTCTTTCTTTACCTCCATACAAAAACTAATTTCAAATCACATATGGGAAGCTAAACCTCCTAGGTGCGCACACTACATCCTCACTAGACACCATAAACAAGGAGGTATTGGCCTTCCTCACATACAGACCTACTACTATGCTTCTGTCCTGGACCAGCTATACTATTGGTGGCACCAAACTCCCAATAAGACCTGGTCGATCATAGAATCGTCCTTCTACAAACCTAATACTTTACGTGAAATACTACTGATCACTTCAGTTGGGTTTCCGCCTGCCACAACAGACAGTCCCCCGTCTATCGCAGCTTCACTAACGGTCTGGAAGAAATTCACCCAGAAGTCATCCAAAACACACCCATCTCACGCATTGCCAATCCCTCTCAGAGCGCTAATGGCGCACCTGCAAGATCTCAACCTGCAGAACTGGCAGAAACATAAGATTAATACCATATCAGACCTCTACAACACAGGCATCCTGAAAACCCTAGCAGAACTCCAAACTGAATATCGTCTTCCTCAGTCTGAAGCCTTCACATATACACTAGGATTTCACACCTCCTCCGGAGGTCTAAGATCCCCACAGTGGCTAGAATACCAGAACCGATTCATAACTTCTACAATCACACAACATACCCGAAACACGGAATATCAATAATGTACACTGCACTTAGCGACAACCGGCCCTACTCCCAACTTGCATCCCTCTCGAAATGGACGGATGAACTTAAAGCGGATGTGCCACGGGAAAAATATATTAAAAGCCAGCAGCTACAAATACTGCAGCTGCTGACTTTTAATATTAGGACACTTACCTGTCCTGGAGTCCAGCGGCGATCGCAGCAGATGACGAGCGATCGCTCGTCACTCTGCTGCTCCCCCCGCCATCCACGCTGAGGGAACCAGGAAGTGAAGCGCTGCGGCTTCACTGCCCGGTTCCCTACGGCGCATGCGCGAGTCGCGCCGCGCCCGCCGATTGGCTCCCGCTGTGTGCTGGGAGCCGAGTGTTCCCAGCACACAAGGGGGGGGCGACGGGATATGACGGAATGCCCGTCTTTTGCCCGTGAATGCCGGGCCGGAAGTGGGTGCAAATACCTGTCTTTAGACAGGTATCTGCACCCCCTTCCCCCCTGAAAGGTGTCAAATGTGACACCGGAGGGGGGGAGGGTTCCGATCAGCGGGACTCCACTTTAGGGTGGAGAACCGCTTTAATATTACTGTCACCCCCGACATGTGGATGCGTGCCTTTAAACATACTTATGCAGCCTCCCACTGCTCTAATCACTGGGAATCGTACCAGAAGACAATACACAGGTGGTAACTCACACCATACCGCCTATCCAAGTTCTTCCCAGGACATCCCTCTACCTGTTGGAGGACCTGCGGTAGTGCTGGAACCATAGCACACATTTTATGGTTTTGTAGGACCATAAGCTCATTCTGGAAACAAATATTTGCACTAATCTCCTCTATATCGCAGATTCTGACCACCCCAGATCCCTCGCTAGCATTATTACACCTTGGGATAGAAAAATTCCCCCCCAGTTCACGAGTAGTAATAGTACACCTACTACTTGCAGCAAAACAGAACATCACCAAACTCTGGAAAACCTCCGATTCCCCATCCATCTCTGTATATACAATCACAGATTTGAACCTCCAGTGTGAAATGGAGAGACTAGTTGCTAGAAAGAACTTGAACATGGAAAAGTTTTTATATAAAATGGTGATCCTGACTCACACATTCCAAATGCACTGTAATTGCCTGATGCTCTACTTAAACCACAACTTCCTCCCATTTCCATGCTATGACACAGCAAGTATGCTTACCTAGCTGGTGTCCCCTCTCCTTTCCCCTTCCCTGATTCCCCCTGCCTGGAGTTAAAAATATTTTATACATTCAATGTCTTATCTTTATTCTGTTCATTTAGTAAGACTGACTATGTTTCATTTATACTGCTTTCTTCTTTGCGGGTTCCACTTGCTCCAGTCGTAACTTCTGACGAGTTGTACCAAATGTGTATCTTGTTTCCTCTATTGAAAACATTAATAAAGACATATTGAATTAAAAAAAGGCCTCTATGCGGACAACATCATATCACCCGCAGACCCACTCGACTCACTTCCTCACCTAACACACACACACACACCTTAATAGAGCGCCTCTACAAACTAAATCATCCAAAGTCCTCCATGCTGGGTATAGGTCTATCCTCAGAGCTCAAATCTCATATCTCCTGCACTGTTCCATTCTCCTGGGCACCAACTGATTCCCTCACATACCTAGGCATCCAGCTAGTCACATCGTCCACCAATGTACTTCATATCAATATAGACATGCTCACCAATAAATTACAAACCATCACTGAATCCCTACCCCCCGTCCAAACATCTTCGGCAGGTAGGATTGTGCTCACTAAATTGTTTCTCCTCCCCCACATACTCTACCTTTTCAGGACCCTTCCTGTTCCAATCCTCCCTACCTGTTTAACTAAAATTCAACCTATCTTAAATTCCTTCATCTGGGACCACAAGAAAACCATGCTTGAAACAAAATATTCTCTACCTCTAGACCTCCCACTCTGAAATGGGTTCACTGGATATAAAATCCTATTACAGAGCTCATTTTTTTTTTGCTCAAACCAAAGCATGGTGGAATGCCACCTCAACTCCATTTTGGAAACCGACTGAACACACAGTTGCTCAACAAGACTTAAAACTTCTTCTCAGGGATCTGCCCTCATCCTCTGCACTATCCCCTGGATACTTTAAATGCCATTCAGTCTGGTGCTCTACTCTGCAAAGCATGAATGCCGTGTACACACGGTCGTTTTTTCGGCACGAAAAAAAACGACGTTTTTAAAAACGTCATTTAAAATCATCGTGTGTGGGCTTCACATCGTTTTTTGGCTTCTGAAAGACGACAAAAAAAAAAAAAAAATTCAAACATGCTGCATTTTTTAACGTCGTTTTTTAAAATGTCGTTTTTCGGGTTGTAAAAAATGATTGGGCTAGGGATGAGCCGAACATACCCGGGTTCGGTTCGCACCAGAACGTTCGAACAGACCGACCGTTCGCGCAAACATTTAGAACCCCATTGAAGTCTATGGGACTCGAACGTTCGAATTCAAAAGTGCTAATTTTAAAGCCCAATATGCAAGTTATTGTTGGAAAACGTCTTTGAGAACCCGGGTCTTGCCCCAGGGAACATGCATCAATGGAAAAAAAAGTTGTAAAAACTGTAGTTTTTTCTTGAGCAGCTTTTTTAATGATGCTTAAAGTGAAAAAAAAAAAACCCAACTTTAAATATGGTACCTGCTGGGTGTCTATAGTAGTGGCACATGTTTAGAAATGTCCCTGCACAACATGAGATTGCTCTCAGAAAAAAGTAATTTAATACTGCTTGCGGCTTTAATTTAATGTTTGGTCCCTGCAATATGGATAAAAATCATTGAAAAAAAAAAATAACATGAGTTTCCCCGCCACCACTCCCCCCAAGTCATTACAAGACCCAGTGCCGATCCTGACCTCCCTGGGGCCCTAAGCAAAATGACATGGCACATAAAAAATGAGAATCAGGGGGGGGGGCTGACGACAGTGACACGTCACATTAAAGAAAGTTGAGAAGCGGGGTGAGGGGGTGTTCTGCTGTCGGAAATGACTCAGCCAGCGAGTTTAGAAGCGGGGTGAGGGGGCGAAAATGACTTCTCACCAGGCGGGGCCTCTAGTAATTTGGGGGGAGCTTTGCGGGGCCCTAAGCGGCTTGCATAGTGAGCCTATAGCGAGGTTCAGGCCCTGACAAGACCGTTTGGCCCTATACCTATATACTTTGAACAGCAGTATACAGGCGGTGCAAACAAGATAGGGACTGTAGGTTTCTTAAGTAGAATCAGAACCATGTCATACTTTGCTCCTGCATATTGCACAATTTCCTAAAGAGACCCTCAACAAACTACATGACCCTTGTGCCTGATGAGGCCACTGATGTTCCAGTGGTGGTGGCCTGTGAGACTGTCCATACAGGCTTGGCCCCCCAAAGTGCACGTGCTGTGTGGCAACAATATGTCGATTATTTTAGGGGTGGGGGCCATTACAATGCCAGATCTTGGCTCAAAAAATTAATTTTTTTGGGAAAGAAAAATTCTAGAAAAAAGGGGGGTTGCCATCCGGGGCCCCCTTTGAACAAATTCTGTTTAGAACTCCTGTTCTCTGAAGGCCTCCATTATTTCTGCAAGTCAAAATGTATTAAAAAAAAAACTAATGTCAGTCAAGCCTTAACTTTCTCCCCATATCTAACCCACAAACTCATCCACTGATCATAAAGTCCAAAAATCAAGTTTCGTATCGTCGTACTGCATGATCGTTTTCACAATGTTTTCTACCGACTGCGAAAGACGTTCTCACTCGCGCAATATCCCTTTTTACACTATTAAATAGCCCACGTGCAGTAACAGCTAATGCGTTTATGGGCAATTAAATAGCACACGTCCACTAACACTGAGTACTATGTTTAGGTGTAAACTAAACACTATGCAGGCAATACAACACGTTAGAGCACTGCATCTAGCACAATCTACTGCCTAACAATAGGAATAGCTGATCTAGCTAAGATATACAGTGTATAAATATATGTACAGTGCTAGGATGTATATATAGCCTCTACACACTGTAAATTTAACTAAACTGACTAGCCTTCCTGCTCTATGTATCTATCTATCTGGTAGAAAAGACACTGTGTCTCTATCAATCTCTCTCTAACTGTCTGACTGTTCTTTTCTTTAACAAAGCTGGAACACACTACAGGCGGCCGCCTTACAGGCGGCCTTATATAGTGTGGGGCGTGTACTAAACCCCTTGAGCCATAATTGGCCAAAGCCACCCTGGCTTTGGCCAATTGTGGTTCTTTGTTTTTTGCGCCTTGTGATTGGCCAAGCATGCAGGGTCATGGTGCATGCTTGGCCAATCATCAGCGTGCAATGCCACAGTGAATTATGGGCCGACGCGCGTCACTCGAATTTGACGCAAACGACCCGTTTTGTTCGAAATTAATCGAAAGTACGAACAGACGATGTTCGAGTCGAATATACGTTCCAGTCGAACACAAAGCTCATCCCTAGTGTGGGCTAAAACGACGTTTTAAACCCGTGCATGCCCAGAAGAGAGTTATGAGACGGGAGCGCTCGTTCAGGTAAAACTACCATTCCTAATGGAGTAAGCACATTCATCACGCTGTAACAGACAAAAAAAGCGCAAATCGTTTTTTACTAACAAGGAATCAGCTAAAAGCAGCCCAAAAGCGAATAGAACTTCCCCTTCAGAGTGCCATCGTATGCGTTGTACGTCACCATGCTTTGTTCATCATTTTTCAAAAACGATGGTGTGTAGGCAACATTGTTTTTAATGATGAAGTTGGAAAAAAACTTTGTTTTTTGGACATGCTGAAAAACTTTGTTTTTTTTTTCATGCCGAAAAACGACCGTGTGTATGCGGGCATAAAGGTCTGTCACTTCTAACACCTTGTCTTAGCTACCCCTACATTCTCTGTGCCTCATTACCCCAGATCTGCCCCCCGCCCTGCTGACTGACAAAGGGATATCTACTATTGGAAACTTATAAACTCCTCAAGTGTTTGCATCTTTCCAACACCTTATTGAAACATATCACATCCCTTGTAAGGACGTCTACATCTACCTATGGATTTGCAATGCTTTAGCAGCTATATCCTGGTCCCAACTCCCCATTACCCAGGACCTACTACAACTAATACTAAACTAAAGGGTACATCGCGAATATACAGATCTTTGGTTAACCCCAATCCACCTATGGAATATTGGGAACATACTCTGAAATTCCAAATCTCAACCCAAAAGTGGCACTCAGCACTTTCGAAAATCACGTTAGTTCTCAAAGAATATTTTACACTGGGAATCTACATTAAAAATATACTTGGGATGGTATTACACCTCTAACAAACTTGCCAAAATACACAATGCCTTATCACCTAAATGCTGCAGTCTATGCACAGATGGCACCCCTAAACATATATGGTGGGACTGCTCAGCCATTCTCCCCCTTTGGGCACAAATGAGTGCTCTTATTGACAATCTAACTAGCACCAGGATTATCTTGACTCCCCAACTGGTTCTTTTTGGTATTGGGCTTGATAAGTGTCTTTTGGCCATGCAGGCTGTACTCACGCATGTTCTCATAGCAACAAAACGTTCTATTGCATACAATGGAACTCCTCCCTCCCTCTCTCAAGAATGGGATTAACACCCTCAATGACCACTGCATAATGGAAGTGCTCTTTGTCAGGGCTCACCTGATCATCCCTCAATTCCATAGATTATGAAATCTTTGGCTTCAGGACCCCAGAAGCATTCCTCCCAGCTAACTCAAACTAGCCTCAACCTGCCCCCCCATCTAAATCTAAGCCTACCCAGACTTCAGTCATTCTCATATCCATTAATATATACTTATGTATACATCTCCCTCATAAGTACATTTACACTGCTGGACCTAGAACCTTATGTTTTTTTCCCTCTTATTTACTCTTTTATGATACTTTACTGGTAAAGTGACATACCTTGGCAATGTTACTCATTTGCTATTGTACCCTGTAACTTTGTTACTGGCCATGTCGATCATCATCTCTGTACCATAAAAAATCCTTTAATAAAAAGTTACATGAAAAAAATAAAAAAAATAAAAACGGCAAGTTTGCCTGTCAGTGTAAATAACTGTGTTGTTTACAGCAGATCTCTCTTTCGTGAATGACTGAGCACATACCAACTACGTGATCCAGTGCACAGCGGCCACCCTGCCACAGTATATGTATGTGAGGCGGTCACTAGGCAGGTAACCGGTGCACAGTACTGTATATACAGTATATTAAAACCTGATAAATTGAGCTTAAAGTCATGGGTAGTGGTGAGCAAATCGCAAACAAGCTTATTTTCAAATCAGAGCATTTGGCATTTTTCAAGTCTCCTGAATATAAGAATGCAAATGTAAATACTGTATCTATTGAGAGTCATGTAATTCATGAATTGCAGCTTCCTGGATTCATAATATATAAGTAACTGAAAACACCTGGTGAATGTCCAAAGAAAATGTGATTTTTTATTAGCATCTACCAAGCTCTGATGTAGCTAGTTTGATTATACCGTGCATGGTTTTCATAGCTCCAAATCTTATTGAGTGAAATGTTCATATGACAATAGTAGACACTTTGCATGGTTCAACAGAACTGTGTAGAACTTTGAATGCTAATCAGCTGTCAGTCAGAACAATGGTTTCTATTTTGAAAGCATGGTATTTTTGGTGTAAAGCTGAAGATGAACCGGCTGTTTACTGCAGAGACACTGATGGTTTTATTAAACCTGCTATTGTATACAGTGATGTGAAAGCCGAGCAAGGTTCAATTCATACACCTCTAATCTTTCCACTGCTTTAGTGAAAATAATGCTACTTTTTGATGCTGCATCTATTCGTATGCAATGAGATGACATTAACATCTCACTTTCCATGTTATTTTGTACAGGATTCAGAATAAGAGTATTTTTCTGTAAATAATTTAAAAAGGTTGACTTTAAATATAACATGCTACAAAGTTTCAAGGATTATACTGGCATTTGACAAACTAATTATATAACTTTACCGGATATTCTACTGCAACTGGTTATATGCTAATATTTTGCCTTCTGAAGAGAATTTATTTTTGTGAATTTTTGTCCACAAAGGGTTAAAATCAATTTAGAGTCATCTTCCTCCTTCCAAAGTTTTATCTTTATTAAGGAAGATTGGTTGCAGAGTTCTTTATTCATCTTCACAAGAGCTTATTACAGAGTCTGTAGATGAAAGCTTGTACACAGAACTTGTAGCACAGATTTAAAGTTCTTCTTAAGCAAGCCGCCTTAGCACATTTAATCTTGAATTTATAGAAATTTTAATTTCTCTTCTTCCTGTCTTCGAGGTCTGTTTATAAAAATCCTGATTTCACACTACGCTGCACTTTGTAGTTTTTTTTCTTATCACTTTTTAAGTAACTTTTCTTGTATTTTATAAAGGCTAAAGTCAATGAGTGCTGAGTAATAACTAGTGGACAAAATGACATTATAAAGGTTTAAAAAGAAAGGTTACAAAATGTGACCATGTGCATGGTAACTCCACAGAATAGGTTTAGGGGAGCAGGGTGCAGGCATGATCTGTACTCCATCAACAATGTACTATAAACATTTAAAATCCATTTGAATCCAGATGCTTCATAATTTTGGAATTTTTTATCACAAAGTATAGATTTGCTGAACACCCGAACAAAGAAAAGGTTCTGACCCGAACGGTGAACCTTACTAAAGTCTATTGAACTTGAAAAAACAAAACAAGTCCATATTCTGAAGGCTTATATAAGTAAGTGGACATAATTGGGCCAGATCCACGTAGGGCGGCGTATTTTTAGTCAGGCGTAGTGTATCGTAGTTACGCTATGCCGCCGCTACTTTGAGAGGCATGTTCTGTATTCACAAAGCACTTGCCTCTAAAGTTACGGCGCCATAGCGTAAATCTCCCGGCGTAAGGGCGTGAAATTCAAATGATGAACAGGGGGGCGTGTTTTATGTAAAACAAGCTTGACCCCACGTAAATTACGCTTTTTTCATACGGCGCATGCTTAGTATCACGTCAGATTTTTAAATTAAATTACGCCCGCTTAATGCCTAGACGACGTGAACATAATTTATGCAAAGCCCTATTAGCGAACGTTTTACGCAAACGACGTACACAACCTCATAGAGCAGGGGTAACGTTACGCCGAAAAAAGCCTTATGTAAACAACATTAAAAAAAAGCCCCGGGCGGACGTACGTTTGTGGATTGGCGTATCTAGCCAATTTGCATACTCTACGCGGAAATCGACGGAAGCGCCACCTAGCGGCCAGCGTAAATATGCACCTAAGATCCGACGGCGTACTAAGATACAAAACAAAGATACGACGGGGCATCTTAGAAATTACATGGCGTATCAATAGATACGCCTGCGTAATTTCTTTGTGGATCTGGGCCAAAAAGGGCCAAAAAGGGTTCCTGGGTACTGCCCTGCTGGACATGTATCAATGCAAAAAGAAAAAAATTATGCTTTGACTGCCGAGTCCGGTGCCTCAAGGGAGTGAGAGACAGCAGCAGAAAAATAGAATTACACTCTTGGAAAATGCTGGTCGCAAGAAGAACTATAGTAATAGTTCGATTTTTAATGACAGGAAATCAAGTTTAGTCACCTTTGTAACTGCCTTCTCCTTGGAATTTAAAAAAATAAGAACATTATAGATAAATATTTACCAATACTTTCCACGGATGGAGATTTGGCACCGATACTAAAGTTGGGCTGTAGGTCTTCAAGCCGCCGTGCTTAAATGCACCGTGCTAAAACTTGCTGCGACCAAGTTTGAGTCGCAGCAATACAAAAATAACTTGAACACTGTGGGTTTTTACATTTGTGGGAATGACACATGCCGTTTTGTGTTTTATTGAAATAAAACCGGCAAATACAATAAAAGTGATCACAAATATAAAAAGGCAATATGAGAAATGGTGTAAAACCAAGGCCCTACACGTTTCATCCTAGAGGTTCTTCAACTGGGGCATCCATTTCTCATATTGCCTTTTTATTTTTGTGATCACTTTTATTGTATTTGCCGGTTTTATTTCAATAAAACACAAAATATCTTTTTTGACCTGCACCATTGGGGTTGTGTTTTCCTTCTCTTCCTCATACATTGTTCGGAGTCAGGGGTCAAGTCCTGGGGAAAAAAGTGTGGGAACTCCCACCCAAGATCCACACGCCCACCAAAAAAAAAAAAAAAAAAGAAGATGCACTCATATGCATAATTACTAAAACCGCATGTTTTTTTCTTTCTAAATCCTGCGATAACTCGCGGCAGACCTCTGCAATGTCTCCTGGGAACAATGACAAAAGCTCCCAGGAGACATTGCGGCATCGAGGAAGTGACGGAATACCCGCACACTACCTGATGAATCCATATACAGGAAGCGGCCAGTAACAAAGGATTACTAAGGTTCGCCTGCCCCTGACAGTGACTCGAGCTGGGCATCACGCTTAGTGAAGGATTGGCTCGGGCGGGTCGGCTTCTCTCGGCTGCTCTAGTCCTGCAAAGGGAACGGAGGAGTTCCTGCTGTGAAAAAAGTGCAGTTACTCCCTTCCCACGCGTTCCCGCAGGACTTGAGCCCTATTTGGAGTCCTCTATCCCACTCCATTCACCCCTCTCAAGGGGTCTACCATCATCCCTTTCATCCACCATTGAACGGACAACTTGGGATTATCAGGACATCCTTCCGGGATATCGTGCACCCGTGGCCCTCCATTGATGACTTCTTCCATCCGTGATCCAGTCTGAGGCAGCCGAGCTGAGTATGCCCCGTGTGTGTCCATGCCTGATTGATCTACTGTCGCTGACAGGTAGATCCACGCTTTCTGGTAAGCGCGAATTTTATCTCCATTTTGAAAGTGACCTGTTTTCTGCAAAGATCTACGTGGTCAATCCACTATCCATTCATCTCATCATTATTGGATGGACTTTTTACGTTACATTATTTCTGACAGTGTTTTCACCAACACCTGTTTTTCACATTTATTTTTGTTATTCGTATGTTTTTCGGCACTACATCACCGTTTTGGTACAGCGATTGTTGATTTAACATTAGTTTAGAGATATCACTGTCTTCATGGTATCACAGCGCTACATTTTTCTTTTCACATCACTGTTCAATATTTGTCATATTGTAGTGTGGCTGCTTTAGTTTTAATTGTTTTTGGTTAGCGCAATATTTTCCCCTTTTTTTTTGCACATATGTGGACGGACCTACTTGCCAGAGATCTAAGGTAAAGGGAGTGATTAGTATCTTAAGCCCGGGCCTTGGACTTGTGGTGAGTGCACAAACACACAAAACTACCAGTAATAAGAGTGTAAAATTGTGTGATGGTGTGAGTGGGAGAGGGGAAAAAGGGGGAGGGAGGGAAAAAGAGGGGAGTGAGAGGGGAGGAAAAGAGGAGAAGGGGGGGGGGAAGATAAAGTATACAAATTAAGAGAAAACAAGAGGGTAGGAATGTGTACCTTGGATACAAGGAAAATACATGGAGCGTGCAAAGGGTCCCAGGAGCAGGATCCCAATTGAAACATGTGCTGGAGTGCACATGTTAACTCAGCAAGAAGTGTCCATGAAGGTGGACTATGTGAAGAAGAGGGACCATTAGGATCCCGGGGAGGCGTCAGGGTAGTGACGCCAGCACAGTGACACCTAATGAAAGGAGAGAAAAAGGTGTAAAATCAGGGGTTGTATAGATGTATATAAAGGGTAATGGTGAGTAAAAATATAAGATAAAATAAGGGGGGGGGGGGGGAGGAAGGGGATGACCAAGGATACAAGCTAGAGAGGTGACTAAAGGAGTCTAGAGATACCTTACTGGGAACTGGGTAAAGTCACAGTGATCCCGGGGTCTGGCATCCATTGCGCTGAAGCAGAAGAGTCCTGCTTATATGTGCCCTATCCGGCGCTACCGACACACGTGGGAAACCACCGTTGCTGGATCTGGCCATCTGCACGGCGACAGCGCGATCAGTTTGCGCATGCGCCAGTATCCCACGGTGTGAGGGCGGAAGCCCACACAGGGACACATACAGGCGAGGTACAATCCCGGGGGGGCAGGACCAGTTGACCCCACCTGGTCGCTGCCGGGAAGCAGCCGGAGAAGCCCAGGCTCACCCATAATTGGAAGGGAGTGGCAAGCAGCTGAGTCCGGTTGATTAAGAATAAATACATGTAAACAGGTGTGTACAATGAATACAACTAGAATGTAATTAATGTAAATAAAATACAGTTACAACAAACATTACATAAAGGTGCCCACTGAGTAATAAGAACCAAGGTGGACTAGGGCAATGAATTGCGGACGCTTGGGGCATATGAGGAGTAAGAAAAAGCCTCCGACAGAGTCGCCATGCATCCCACTCCGGAAACAATTGGCTGAGGGGGGGGGGGTCATGGTGCCCACACGGGGCTGGCGACATTCACTCAAGATAGAAAAAATACTCAATATGTCCACGCGGTTGTGACTCGCATTGGGCAGATTGAGCATTGGTCTGGGGGAATGGGAGTTGTCCAGTCTGCTGGTAAATCAGACAGACAAAGGACAATTCCAACCCTCATATCCAGACTGTGCCAAAACAATTTGCAAAAAGAAGTCGCACCATAAAATGTAGGGAGCTAAATGGGGTAATAAATTATATAGTCAGAGGCTACTCCCCAATGTTGGGGAGTGCTTGGTGGGCGGGATGCGAAAGCACAGAGGTGGGATTACCGACCCCGGTGCCTATCGCAGGCCGCCCTACAGGGGCCCAGGTGTATTATCCACCTAAATATGAATTAAAAGATATAGCCTCTATCGTAAGAATACATAAATAATATAATAAAATGTACCATCATCTAGAGATTTATGTATTCTTATGATAGAGGCTATATCTTTTAGCTTTCTTTTGGTGTTATTTTATATAAAAAAAAAAATGCGCCAAAATCAAAAAAGCGTACATTTTGGAAAAAATAAAAAAAAATGTCCTCAGTTTAGGCCGATACATATTATTCTACATATTTTTGGTAAAAATAATCACAATAAGTGTTTGATTGGTTTGCGCAAAAGTTATAGCATCTACAAAATAGGGGATAGTTTTATGGCATTTTTATTTATGTTTTTTTTTTTACTAGTAATGTCAGCGATCTTTATCGTGACTGACATTATGGTGAACACAGACAAGTTTTCCGCCATTTTGGGACCACATTTACACAGTGATCAGTGCTATAAATATGCACTTATTGTGTAAATGTGACTGGCAGTGAAGGGGTTAACCAGGAGGGGGCACTGTAGGGGTTAAGCATGCCCTAGGGATGTGTTCTAACTGTAGGGGGCGCAGCTACGTGTGACACGACACTGATCGGTGGTCCACACGCGCCCACAATGCCACATCTTAAAGGAGACGTACAGGTACATTCATCTGCCTGTACATGCCATTCTGCCGACGTATATTGGCGTGAGCCGGTTGGCAAGCGGTTAAAAAGTCCTGGGCATTGTATTATGTCCATCGCTTGTGATACACATTTTTTAATTATATATTTTTTCATTAAATATTCTCTTATAGAGCTTTTAATATGTTTTCTCACATTTCAAGATAGTCTTTGTATGTTTTATATCTCATATGTTGTATTACAGCTAGACTCCTTGCTTCTCACTTTTCATCTTCACATCGGTTGACAATTTGAAACCAATCACCTGATTTCTATTGAGTCATGTGTCAGACCTAGAGGAGGCACAGAGCTCTCAAGCAACAGCACACCAGGCTACTCAGACACAGCATTACATCTTGGAAAAATGTGTTGACCTGGAAAACCACTCTGGTCACAACAACCTTAGAATCATAGACCTCCCAGAGACCTATAACTCAGGTTCACTGACTGAGCTGTGTAACACCCATATCCCTAGGGCCCTCGGGAACAAAAACCTCTGCATAGTAGAAAGAGCCCACCATCCAATGACAGATGCACCCCCCACCTGATAATCATTCAATATCTAAACTACTCGGACAGAGTATTAAAATCTTTTCAGAATGCAAACTCCTTTCAATTGGAGGAGCATAAGTTGCTAATTTTTGCTGACTATTCCCAAGAAGTCTCCCGCAAGCAGAAAGTCTTCCAAACTATCTGTTCAGCCCTTCACCTCAAGGTGGTAAAATTCACCCTGGCATACTCAGCTATACTACGCCTCACTGACTAGGCAGGGAAGACAAAATCCTTCTCCCACCCAGATGAAGCAGCCTCATATCTCCAGGTGCATCTGTACAACCCACATGAGCTCTCTCCCAAGTAAAATAAGCCGGTACCCCAAAAGCAATGCAGCCAGCGCAAGGATCCACCAAAAATACGCTACTCAAATAATTTGGGATGCCCAAAATGCAGATAAAGAGCTCCCAATAGAATATGAGTGTCTCTCCTCACCTTCCTGGCCTTACAGGATGTAAATGCTTAAAACACATCTATGGTTGTTCAAGTTGTATTACTGTTATGGTTATTTAACAGTCTTGTCAATTTTTACCATTCTTAGGACAGCCTCCCCCTCTCCGATAACGCCATCATATGGCGATTGCTACCTGGGGAAGAAAGTCAAGTCTTTGCCTACACTATCTCGGTTTCTTCTATTTTTAATACACTTTCACCCCTCCTTGTGCTCATATCTACCTCCCCCACCTCCTCCATTATCCCCGACCCTGATTGCATAACGATCCTTCTGAGCCATTTACAGACAAAAAACACACCTTGCATTAGCCCAACCTCATTCCCGTTTGACACAATGAAAATAGTTTTATGGAACGTCAAAAGATTTTGGTTCCCTTACAAGTGTATGGCCACGTGAAAGGATTAAAAACAAACATAGCACTCCTTCAGGAGACTTACCTTCCCTAAAATGACTTCCGACGAATCTTCAAATTATGAATAGGCCAAAACATGTGGATCAGCCTCTGTTAAAGGCAAAGAGGGTGTTCTGATCCTCATCCATAAAAAAACCTTCCTTGTGAAGTTGTGTCATCCGAACACAACAAGGAGGTGCACCTCTTGACTTTACACCTCCGATTCTTCAATAAAGATCTCTAAGTCACCAACATTTATGCGCCCAACTCCCCCAGCAAGTCCTTCTTCCAGGCCGTCACTCCACACTTAGCCCCATACCTACAATACCCCCTCCTGCTAGGTGGTGACTTTACACTAATGAACATGTAAGAAGACAAATGCAGAGGAAAACCCACCCCACCAACTCTGTCTCAATCCACCACAACCCTATCTTCATTTGCAGCAGCCCTCCAGATTAACGTTCCATGGCATTTAACACATGAGGGAGGCAGGGAATACTCTATTTACTCACCCCCCCACCACTGAAAATGCCCCCGTATCCATTCCATTATGAGATTTCACCCCTCTACCCACCATGAAAATTTGGCGCTTCCCCCAATTCCTGACCCAAGGTCCCGATCTCAAGTCTACAAATTGACCAATGCCCAGCACTACTAAGACCCTAACTTGTTCTGGCTCAAGAAAGAGTGCATAAATCATGCTCATAATTACAATACCACAAGTTTGGTAACAAATCAGGAAAATTGCTTGCAAAGCTGTGCAAGGGTGTACATGTTCCCAAACACATAACCTCAAGATACCCAAGGAAACACTTTCTCCTCTCCCCACTGACATTAGCTCTATCCTTGAACAATATTATACCACTCTATATGGCCCAGACCCCTCCGACACAAATGCTGCTCATGATTTCTTAAAGAGGGTTCCATCCACTCCCTCATATAGATTCTAAACTCCTTGACCAACTCCTCTATCACCGAGCAGGAAATCCACAAAACAATCTCCTCCTTTGTCAACGGGAAAACCCAAGGCCCAGACGGGTACACTCCCGAGTTCTTCAAACTCATGGCCCACATGATAGACCCTGCCTTGGCGAGGGTCTACCAGACAATCTTCCAAGGAGGGGACCATCTACCATCCACCTACCAAGCCCTCATTAAGCTGATAGCCAAGAATGGTAAAGACGCATCAGAACCTATGTCCTACAGGCCTCACTACTCAACCTAAACTCTAAAATCCACACTAAAATAATTGACAAGCTAAAATCATGCCAATCCTCATACACCCGGCTCAAGCCAAGGTCGCTCTGCTTCCTTCAACATTCACAAAGTTCTCACTGTCCTCGAATATGCCAAGTCTAACACAAATGACGATATGGCAATAATTTCTCTAGACGCAAAGAAAGTCTTTGACAATGTCAGCTTCTCCTGGTTGGCATCTGTCCTACAACACTTCGGCTTCTCAGGACCTTTCCTCCACTAAATCTACACCACATACACCACCCCTACTGCAAACATCATAGCAGCTGGCCTCATCTAAAAAAAACGTGAGAGTATTCAAGGGCACTAGACAGGGGTGTCCTTGAACCACATCCTCTCACACCCCTCTTTACATGGCGTGCAAATAGGATAACAAAAACTCTGCATAGCCCCATTTGCAGATGACATACTTATCTTCTCCTCCAACCCCGCCTCGGACATGCTTCTTACAATGTTTAGGAGGTCTCTCAGGCCTGCATAATCATTTTGCCAAAAGCAAGATCCTTCCTTTGTTTCATTTCAGAACCACCTCCTGGGCTACCTCCTCCAGTTTTTCAATAGCAAAAAAATCATATTACATATCTTTTGATTTATGATTTCTTGGCCATTTTTCAGAGAATATGATAACACAAAAACTTTTTTCACTCACGGTTAGGGTTTGGCTGAAGCCATTTATTATCAATCAACTGTGTTTACTCCTTTTAATTCATATTGACAACAAATACTACCCAAATTACCCTGATCAAACGTTTACATACCCCAGTTGTTAATGCAGTGTATTGCCCCCTTTAACATCAATGACAGCTTGAAGTCTTTTCTGGTATTTGTGGATGAGGCTCTTCATCTTCTCAGATGGTAAAGCTGCCCATTCCTCTTGGCAAAAAGCCTCCAGTTCCTGTAAATTCTTGGGCTATTTTGCATGAACTGCACGTTTGAGATCTCCCCAGAGTGGCTCAATGATATTGGGGTCAGGAGACTGAGATGGCCACTCCAGAACCCTCACTTTATTCTGCTGTAGCCAATGACAGGTCAACTTGGTATTGCGTTTTGGATCATTGTCTTGTCCCCTGTCAGAACAAGGAATTGCCTTGTTTACAAAGGCAGTTCCCCTTTCTGCCTCTGTAATAGGCGATTGCGGGTCGCCGGCAGACAGAGTTCGCCCGATCTGCATGCCTGCTCCCGCAGCGAAGCGCACCCACCTGCATATGTGCCTGCATGAGCCGCTGTATAGATACAGCGATTCACACAGGTGAGCTGACCTGCCACAGTAGAACTGCATGGAGCAGGTTGGCTAGTGGTTAAATGCCACCAAAAGAAAGCAATTTTTGTGTGAACACAAATTATATAAAGTACATTTGCATACAGTGTTGCATGATCAAGCAATTGCCAGTAAAAGTAGCACAGTGCAGAAAAGCAAAAAAAGGGCCTGGTTATGAAGGGGGTAAAACCTTCCGGAGCTGAGGTGGTTAAAGAAGCAAATAGTAGGCACATAAATGTTAATGGTTTAATCTGCCCAAGTGATTTGTAGTTCTCTAAAAAAAACGTTTTTTTTTTTTTTTATTTCTGCACATATGCCACACTACACAGCCTGGCCCAGCAAATTTGTTTCCAACATGTGTGTAGCCATTGCGACCCCGTATTTAGCTCCAGGGGGCCTGCGACTCCCAGCTGTCATCTTACATGCTGCATTTTTTTCCCACAAAATCCAGAGACAGAATCTGTGTCTCCCAGGGCCCCAGCCAAGCTCTGTAATCCAGTCCCAAGCTTCCAGGCTGCCTTCTCCCCAGACTCCAATGCACACCCGTCCCCCACCCTCATTGGCTGGAGAGAAGCCACGTGTGCCTGAGGTTTCTTGTGGATCGTGAGTGAGCAGCCTGGGACAGGGAACGGTGGTGCTGGCAGTGTGCCGAGAACTGCAGGGGGACAGTGAGCTGCTTCTCTGACACACAAAACAGAGCAAGGCAGTGCCACCTGAGAGACGGGACAGGACCTCTGTATCTTAGGTAAGCGACACACTGCTCTGCGAGGAGTATCCTCTCATTGAGGATTTACACCCCCCCCGCTTCTGTTCTCCCCATAACTTGCGAAGTCTATGGGACACGAACATAGAAAATCAAAAGTGCTAATTTTAAAGGCTTATATGCAAGCAATTGCCATAAAAAGTGCTTGGGGACCCGGGGTCCTGCGCCCAGGGGATATGTATCAATGCAATTTTTTTTTTCCAAACGTAATTTTTTCGGGAGCAGTGATTTTAACCACTTGCTTACTGGGCACTTAAACCCCCTTCGTGCCCGGACCAAATTTCAGCACACTTTGAATGTCAATTACTCAGTCATACAACATTGTACCCAAATTAATTTTTTGTCTTTTTTTCCAATACAAACAGAGCTTTCTTTTGGTGGTATTTGATCATGGTGGCATTTTATTTTTTGCGCTATAAATGAAAAAAAAAAAAGAAAATAAAAAAAGACGGAAAATTTAGAAAAAAAAAATAAAAAAAATTATTAGTTTATGCAATAAAATTTAGCAAATTATTAATTTTTCTTCATAAATTTTGGCCACAATTTATACTGTTACATATCTTTGGTAAAAATAACCCAAAATTAGTGGAAATTATTAGCTCTTTGTGAAAGTTAGAGTCTACAAGCTATGGTGCAAATCATAAAAAATAAAAAAAATAAGAAAAATAATTATCACATCTGTTGTACCGGTGGCCCATCTCATTTCTTGCAACCCGAACACGACAGGAAAGTACAAATACCCCCCAAATGACCCCTTTTTAGAAAGTAAACATTCCAAGGTATTTAGTAAGATGCATGGTGATGTTTTTGATGTTGTAATTTTTTCCCACAATTCTTTGCAAAATGAATATTTGTTTTATTTATTCCCCCCCCCCCCTCACAAAATTGTCATTGTAATAGGTTATTTCACTCACATGGCATGTGTATACCACAAATGACACCCAAAACAAGACATTCTCCTTCTCCTGAGTATGGCAATACTACATGTGTGGGACTTTTTCACAGCCTGGCCACATACAGAGGCCCAACATGCAGGGAGCACCATCAGGTGTTCTAGGAGCATAAATTACACATCTAACTTGTTGACTACCCATTACAGTTTTGAAGGCCCTGGAGCACCAGGACAATGGAAACGCCCACAAAGTGACCCCATTTTGGAAAGCTAACACCCCAACATATAATCTATGAGGCATGAGTCTTTTGACCAATTCATTTTTTTCCAGAAGTTTAAAAAAAAAATAAAAATGAAACCGCAATTTTACGCAAAGTTATCCATTTATAATATATTGCCAACACATAGCATGTACATAGCAAAAATGACACCCCAAAATACATTCTGCTACTCCTAAGTATGGTGATACCACGTGTGAGACTTTTACACAGCCTGGCCACATACAGAGGCCCAACATGCAAGGAACACCATTAGGTGTTCTAGGGACACATAGCATGCACATGCCAAGAATTACACCCCAAAATACATTATGCTGAGCAAAGGGTAAACAAAAGATTACCTGTGGTTTTAGTAGCGCAGTTGTCCACTAGGGATGAGCCGAACACACCCCCCATTCGGTTCGCACCAGAACCTGCGACCGAACGTTCGCACGAATATTTAGAACCCCATTGACGTCTAAGGGACTCGAACGTTCAAATTCAAAAGTGCTAAATTTTAAAGCCTAATATGCAAGTTATTGTCGTAAAACATATTTGAGAACCTGGGTCTTGTCCCAGGGAACATGTATCAATGGGAAAAAAAAGTTTAAAAAAAAAACGGTAGTTTTATCAGGAGTCCTAAAAAAAACAACTATTTTTAAAACTTTTTTTTCCATTGATACATGTTCCCTGGGACAAGACCCGGGTTCTCAAAGACGTTTTCACAGGCATACTATAGACACCCAGCAGGTACATACAATATTTAAAAGGATTTTTTTATTTTTTTTATTTAAGCATCATTAAAATCACTGCACCTGAGGAGCAGTGATTTTAATGATGCTTAAATAAAAAAATAAAAAAAAAAATCCTTTAAATATTGTACCTGCTGGGTGTCTATAGTATGCCTGTGAAGTGGCACGTGTTTAGAACTGTCCCTGCACAAAATGAGATTACTATAAGAAAAAAAGTAATTTAAAACTGCTTGTGGCTTTAATGTAATGTCTGGTTCCTGCAATATGGATGAAAATCATTGCGAAAAATAGCACACACACACCACGTAGCTTTAGGTGCAAACTACAGAGCACACCAAGTAGCTTTAGTGTCATAGTGCATGCTTGGCCAATCATCAGCCAGCGACGCCACAGTGAATTATGGTCCGTGAAACGTAACTCGAATTTGGCGCCAACGACCCATTTTGTTTGTATTTTGACGAACGATCGAACATACAAATTCGACTCGAATACGAAGCTCATCCCTATTGTCCACAGGACGATTGCACTGGTCCAGGCAGCAGGCAGGGACTTGGTCAGCAAAAGCAAACCCAATTGTCCAGGCAACAGGCAGAGATATTGTCCATAGTCAGTACAGGCAGCTGGCAGGGATACTGTCCATATACAGTCCAGGGTCAGTGCAGGCAGAGATTGTCATCAGTGTCAAAATATTGGTCCTGGTAGTAGGCAGGTCCATGTGGTGTGTTCAGTGCATGCGACAGGTCCTACAGGCAGCAGGCAGAAGTAGGGCCTCGTTCAGGACAGAATGGGGACAGGGGTAGAAGCTTCTCCCACCCAAATCTCTTTGAAGTCTGAGTCTCCAGACCCTAATCTAGGATGAGAAATAACAAAAACAATTGTTTTCTTCATCCAGAAAAACAATTCTGGAGCCCCTTACATATGCGAGACCCCTGTGCTATGAATCCCACTAGTCCACTGGCAGGGTAAAAGAATGGTCAAACAGTCCAGGGTCAGTTCCAGATCAGGCAGAGGTCTAAACAGAATCGGTAGGCAGAAGCGTGGTCAAATAACAAGCCAGGGTCAGTTACAGAGCAAGCAGAGGCATAAGGGGTGTGAAGGTAAATGGCAGGACGTGACTAATATTTTTGTGAGGTATGGTAACGGCGGAAACAGCCAATTACGCAGAGGCCTGGTTGGGAAGGGCATTGGGCACAATTATAAGTGGTGTCTCTTCTCACTCCTCCTCTGGAGCACACCCGGCATTTTTTTGGGCATTTTTGGCCTGTTGGTCTGAGAGGGACTTTATCTGGAAAGTGGCGCTCGTAGAGTCGGCTAATCAGGATCGAATGTTTACTGGTGGGCTGCTCGGGTATAAGGGCAGTGGCGATTTCCTCCTGGTAGAAAAAGGAAGTATTTTGGGTCTTTGAGTGGATTTCCGATAGATCACATACTGTAAGTATTGTACATGGCCAAATTAAGCAAATAAATTGAAACTTTTTTATACTACTGGTATGATCTTCTTGTGGAAAGGTAGGGTTCGAGCATTTGGTCGTTCAAGTCGACACCGCCCCATTATTATATTCTTGGATTCGCCCATTCCTCCTGCTGATCTCAACGAATGTATTGTTGTGGATGGTAGAAAGCACGTACACATCCCTTCACTTCACAGCCAGAACTTCCTCATTATGTAAACTTGCCGTCTCCCCTTTTCTTAGTTTCTTGTTGACGAGGCTTTGAGTAAAGCCCTTCCAGTTCGTCCGTACGGTGCCGCATACTGGCGTGTTCTTTCTGTAAAGGTTTCGGAACAGGGGCAATTTTGTATAAAAATTGTCCACATACAAGTGGTAGCCTGTCTCCATGAGTGGATTTAGGAGTTCCCAAATGACTTTCCCGCTGGTTCCTATGTACTCTGGGCAATTAGTGGGGTGTAGCTGGCTGTCCTTTCCTTCGTATACAATGAAGGCATACGAATACCCTGTGGCTCGGTCGCACAATTTATAGAGCTTCACCCCATAGCGGGCCCTTTTGGTAGGAATAAATAGTTTTATGCCCAGCCTGCCAGAAAATTTCATAAGGAACTCATCCACGCATATGTGTTGGTCCGGGGTAAACAACTGGGGGAAAGTTTCAGAAAAATAATTAAGTAGTGGCCGAATTTTATAAAGTTTATCAAAATTTGGGTCATTTCGGGGAGGGCACTGGGTATTGTCATTGTAGTGTAGGAATCTCATGATCATTAGATATGTGGTCCTGGGCATTTTTGAGGAAAATATGGGCATGTGGTAGATGGGGCGGTAGGACCAATATGAACGTACTTCGTTTTTATGAACGTACTTGGTTTTTATGGTTTAGTCCCATACAGAATACGAGGCCCAATTTTTTTTTTAAACTCCTCCACTGTTAGGGCTCTCCACTCGAAGGGGCGGGCATAATAGGACATTGGGTTACTGGATATAAATTGTTGTGCATAAAGGTTGCACTGGGTCACAATTGAGGCAAGCATGTCCTCAGTAAAAATTAAAATTGAAAAAGTCAATCGGGGCAAAATTTTCTGTGTCCACCTGGACTCCTGGCTAGGCAACGAAAGGGGGAATGTTGGCTTCTCCTCAATTAGGAGGAAGCCACAAGGGGTTCTGAAGGGAATAGGAAAGGCTGGCATGGGACCCAATCCTTTGGGGTACTGCAGTGCTGGTGGATGGCACCGCCTCCTCAGCAATACGCCTTCGTCGGGCGGGCCCTCCTCCAAGGCTGTCACTGTTCCACTGCTAACTATCAGCTCATAGTCAACGTCACATTCGGTGTCTGAATTTGTGGAGGAATCCGAATTGGAGAGCTCCTGTCAGCTGCAAGAATTTCGTACGCCTCATCGGCTGAAAATGATCTTTTAGCCATTGTTGGTGATGACACTGATACGTGGCACTAGTGATACTAATGAAAGATGGCACAAGCAGATGGGACAGGCAAATGGGACTGGCAGATGGCACTGATGGCAGGGACTGTGGGCACCGTTTTAACTATTTTTTTTCACTCACTGTAACTTTCGATCTCTCTCTCCTCACACGCTGTCTGTGTGTGAGGAGAGAAAGCCGGCGATGAGAGCTGATCTCTTATGTTTACATAAGAGAACATCTCTCATTGGACAGCAAGATCGAGTGCTGAATGGCCTCTGCGATTGGCTATGTCCAAGAGACAAGGCCAACACAGCTTTTCCCTGAGGCGCGCGGGGAGCGGGGAAACTAATGGACGTCCACCCGGCCCTTAAGGTCCGCGCTGCAGCCATCTTTTGGCAATAGCGCGGATCTGAAGTGGTTAATAATGCTTAAAGTAAAACAATAACAACTTAATATTCATGTAAATATTGTGCCTGGGGGTGTCTATAGTAGGTCTGTAAAGTGGCACATTTTCTCATGTTTAGAACAGTCCCGCAGCAAAATTACATTTCTAAAAGGAAAAAAGTAATTTAAAACTGATCGCGGCTGTAATAAATTGATGGGTCTTGGCAATATACATAAAACTCATTGAAAAAAAAAAAAAAAAACACAACAGCATGGGTATGAATATTAAGGGGAAGCCCGTACCAAAAAAAAAAAAAAATTGTTTAGGAGGTCCCCCAAAAATCCACATCAGACCCTTAACCTGGCAGGCCACAGGAAAAGGGGGGGATGAGAGAGCGCCCTCCTGAACCATACCAGGCCACATGCCCTCAACATGGGAGGGTGCTTTGGGGTCTGACCCCAAAGCACCTTGTCCCCATGTTGATGGGGACAAGGGCCTCATCCTCACAGCCCTTGCCCGGTGGTTGTGGGGGGTCTGTGGGTGGGGGCTTATCGGAATCTGTAAGCCCCCTTTAACAAGGGGACCCCCAGATCCTGGCCCCCTATGTGAATTGGTAACGGGTACATTGCACCCCTACCATTTCATTAAAAAAAAAAAAGTGTAAAAAGGCAAGAGGACAAGAGACAGCTTGGGACAAGTCCAGGATTGTGAGGGAGAGGGCATGCCATTACCATGATGGTGTGAGGAGGGGGCCCCCCCCAATGTCATGACCAGGAAAGTGTTGGGAGCCATGTTATTACCAGGGTGGGGGCATGTCATTCATTACCAAGGTGGTAAGGTGGGGGGGGCATGTCATCAGGATGTAGGGGGGGGCATGTCCGTACCAGGATGGTGGGGGAAAACATCATTACTGGGATGGTTGAGGGGAGGGGGCATACAGTGGAAGTGGCAGGTGCTAGTGGGAGGGTCAATTTTTGCATCAGGGCACACAAGCTTCAAGATATGCCTCTGGTTTCCAATGTTACTTCTTCATGTCCAACTAACTCATTGGATTTTAGATAAGCATCATCTCAAAATGTTAATCTCTTGGGAGGAAACATACCTGTATACAGCTTCAGCTGTGTCCCTGGAGTTGCACATTAATCCAATTACCTTTTAAAGCCAATTTCTTTCCTGCATTAACCCCTGAATAAAGATTGCTGTATTTTCAACAGCAATGGCTTCACATGGAAGCAAGAAATGGTATTCAACCCTCAAAAACAAAAAGGATTTTGAACCAAATTTTAAAGATCAAAACTGAACGATCTATGGGATTATTTTGGTGAGAAATGAATTTGTATTAACAGAACAGTATGACCAACAAAAAAAAAAGAGAGACCGCTGAACACCCTAAAGAGTTAAACTACCAATTTTATTAAAGCTGTAAGCTATATCAAAAACATATATAGGACAAAAAAAAAAATGGTCCCCTATAAATGATAGGTGGACCTACCCAGATCATTCCCCATTAAAAGAACCCCAATAATGGCATGTACTGGTAACTAAACAAGCTTGATTCCCCCGCAGGAGGACTGAAGCATATGAATAGCACACCCACCCTCCACAAAACACAGACACCCCCCCTAGATGAAGAGCCTAATTGCTAACTAAATGTACCCCTGATGGTTCCCACACAGGACAGTGATTCCCTGTAATGACAGGTAATAAATATCCACTGTCTATGTGTGGAAACGCAGCACTGAAAAGACACCTGAAAATAAATATACAAACCACATGAATGTGGTAAAGTGATATGGTACACCACTCCACTCAGATGGATAGCTTATAACAAGCAAGATTATCAATGAAAATACCAGAGGGACAAGGAACCTGATGGGTTGATTAAAAGTCCTTCCATAGAAATCACCATGTCAGACAGGTGTAACCTCCATATGGGTCTGATCTCATTGATTCTTATGCCCTGTACACACGATCGGTCCATCCGATGAGAACGGTCTGATGGACCGTTTTCATCGGTTAACCGATAAAGCTGACTGATGGTCAGTCGTGCCTACACACCATCGGTTAAAAAAAAAAAAAACAATCATGTCAGAACGCGGTGAAGTAAAACACAATGACTGAAAAAAACTAAGTTCAATGCTTCCAAGCATGCGTCGACTTGATTCTGAGCATGCATGGATTTTTAACCGATGGTTGTGCCTACTAACGATCATTTTTTTTTCTATCGGTTATGTATCCATCAGTTAAATTTACAAGATTGCTCTTTTTTAACCTATGGATAAATAACCGATGGGGCCCACACGCGATCGGTTTGGTCCGATGAAAACGGTCTATCAGACGGCTCTCAGCGGTTTGACCGATCGTGTGTTTACGCGGCATCAGAATTATTTGGGAGGCATAGAGGAGATGGCAAAGCACTGTAGATGTTCACAATATTGTTCACCAGAAATGCGATTAGTAAAGTCGCAATGATGTGGCCACAGTTAAACAAATTCCCATATCATACGGGTATAGTCCATTCAATCAAAGTAATTGTGATGTAGAAAACTGTGTCCATAAAGCTGTTCACTATATTACTAGCAGCGGTTACTCATAAAATATCTGAATCACTCCATAAGATATATATCCACAGTGTTGGGTAGGCAGCTTGTAAACAGACAGGTGGCGTGATGGTTATAAGGAACAGTGATTGCAGTATTATTCCAAAGTAATGTAACACATAGCTTTACTCACTGTTTGCTGTCACAAATAGCTCAGAACTGCAGCTATTCAATCCAATATGTTGTCACAAGTTGCTCAAAGAGATTGCAGCCAATCCATCCATCTGTGTATATCCACAACACTGAGTACACTGCTCATTAGTAGAGTAGATGTAATAAATGTCCAGTGAAATAATGATTAGTGCCGATATCCGGTGAAACAACGGTTGATGCCAATGTTTGGTGTAACAATGGCTGATGCCAATGTCCAAACAGGATATATAATAATCTCCAGTCTCCAATCCAAACAGTTAAAGCAGCTCCATGCAGAGGGTGGTGATAGTCCTCAGTGTAGACAATTCATGTCTCCATATGATGTCCTCCAGTAAGCTGCATAACGGCTCAAAGTGTAGATATCACTGAGCTAAAAGGGGGTAGCAAAGCTCAACATGTAGGAGGGGTGCCAATCCCAAAGAGTTTACATGTTTTGTTCTGTGTATCTCAGAACTGGGGAACAGTTTACCAGCAACAACCTACCCTTAATTACTCTAATAAAACTCAGGTGCTACCAACTTATTTGCTTATTAACCATTTCTTGTGGATTACCTAGTGCTCAAACCTTTTAAAAAGACAGTGTTGTCGTGTGCTGCCCTGCACAAACATAAAACACCTCCCTAATGGAGTACAAAAGAGTCATGCATTCAGACACCCATATCATGCATGCCTTTCAATCATTGGTGTGTCATTAGATCAAATATCCAAACTAGGATCCATTGGTGGTCAAGTAATTCCCCATATCAGATCTACAATATAGTTTGTCCATACACCATCCAATCTCCATTCGATGGACCCGATGTAGGGAACCAAACATTAGTAAATATTGGATATGGCTCTATATATAGTTATTATCGTATAGACAACACACTATTATCGTATACTTATGATAGAGGGGAAAGAAAAAAAAAAACGACATTTTTAAAAAGAGACAAGAAGGGAGAGAAGAAATAGGCAGGCTGTGTTATATGTAGTGCACTGAACAGTATATGCGACACACAACACAGTATGCAAATTAATAAATTAGCCGAATGTGATGGCATGGGATATTTCATTAACTAGTTGCCAACCAGCCGCCGTCGTTTTACGGCGGCAGGTCGGCTCCCCTGCACAGGAGCCTGTAGCTATACGTCGGCTCTCGCACAGGCCACTAGGGGCGTGCGCTCGCCCCCGACTCCCGTGCACGTGCCCTGCCTCGTTACAGAGCGAGGAACGGGAGCTGTGTGTGTAAACACACAGCTCCCGGTCCTGTCAGGGAGAGAAATGCTGATCTTCTGTTTATACAATGTATGAACAGAAGATCAGTAATTTCCCCTAGTGAGGCCACCCCCCCTACAGTTAGAACACACCCAGGGAACATATTTAACCCCTTCCTCGCCCCCTAGTGTTAACCCCTTCACTGCCAGTGGCATTTTTATAGTAATCCAATGCATTTTTATAGCACTGATCGCTATAAAAATGCCAATGGTCCCAAAAATGTGTCAAAAGTGTCCGCCATAATGTGGCCGTACCGAAAAAAAAACGCTGATTGCCGCCATTACTAGTAAAAAAAAAATATTTATAAAAATGCCATAAAAATACCCCCTATTTTGTAAACGCTATAACTTTTGCGCAAACCAATCAATAAACACTTATTGCGATTTTTTTTTACGAAAAATATGTAGAAGAATATATATCGGCCTAAACTGAGGAAAAATATATTTTTGGGGATATTTATTATAGCAAATACATTTTTCAAAATTGTCTTTGTTTATAGCGCAAAAACTAAAAACTGCAGAGGTGATCAAATACCACCAAAAGAAAGCTCTATTTGTGGGGAAAAAAGGACGCCAATTTTTTTCGGGAGCCACGTCGCACGACCGCGGAATTGTCAGTTAAAGTAACGCAGTGCCGAATCGCAAAAAGTGCTCTGGTCTTTGACCAGCAATATGGTCCGGGGGTTAAGTGGTTAAAAACACAGATGCAGGGGGGGCGTGGCTTGGAGCGCGAGCCGGATGGACGCGTGAGACCGGAGCTCCGGACAAGTGGGAACCAGAGCGGCACTTAGCAGCCCACATCAGGCCCGATTTCGCCACAAATTCCGGGAGGATATACCCGAGGACCCAGCGGTCATGACCGGGAAACGTCATGCGGCTCAGAAACCGCAACGGCTCACAGACTTTTTCGTTCCGCACGGAAGAGCCGGGAGGCAAGATGGCGCTGAGGCCTGCACGCCTGCACGATCCTCCACCCAGGGGAGACCACCTCCATCAGGTACTCGGGTAAAACTACTATTATCCCCTGATGACATGACATCTGCTCCCCCAACCCCAACCTCCCGCAGCCCAGCTAAATCCAAGCCTAGGCTTGATGATGGGGGATTCGATAGGGCCGCAGGCCTCGAGGGCAGTCAAGCCTCAGACTCTGGGGATGACACGCGGGATCTACCCGACTCCATAGTATCCTACCCCACACAGAACCAGCCAGTGATGGATACCGTCCTTAAAGACATGTTGATTTCACTGAGAAGCACATTGCAGTCAGACATGGCCTCCTGCATGCATCGCTTCAGTAAGGACATACAAGAAGTGGGCAGGAGGGTGGATCATATAGAGAACAAGATGGAGGAATATGCAACTACAATTAACGACCTGATTGATGCTAGTGAAGACAGGGATGGTGACTCAGAGTGGGTTAAAGCCAAATTAGCAGACTTAGAAGACAGGTCCAGGAGGAACAACCTGAAAATTAGAGGCATCCCTGAGTCGGTGCTACAGCCGGACCTGAATCGGTACGCCACTGACATGTTTAAGGCCCTCATACCGGATCTTGTTGATCTCGACGTTACTGTGGATAGGATTCACCGCCTGCCTAAACCATCTCATTTACCAGAGCAAATCCCCAGGGACGTGCTCCTAAGACTACACTTTTTTCATGTTAAAGAGCAACTCATGTCGGTAATGAGGAAACATGATTCTATCCCTCAACAGTACCAAGACCTGCAATTCTACGCAGATTTGTCCCAATATACCCTGCTGAAACGGCGAAACCTGAATACGGTGACCAAAGTGCTCCGCAACCATAGAATTATTTATCGCTGGGGGTACCCCACCAAGCTTTCGGTCACTAAAGATAATCGCACTTTCACGATCACGTCTTTGGACAAAGGCCTAGATTTGCTCAGAGAGTGGGGCATTCTACCCGACAACAGCGAAGGGTCCACAGCGGACCGCAATCCTCGCCGGATAGAACCAGAATGGAGGCAAGTCACAGCTAAAAATGCTAAGTCCCACACATGAGAAGGGCCAGGGCTATATCTATATTTGGGTTCCCCACACCCGGAACCGACTCAGTCTGTTCTAACTTTTCCCCCCCGTGCAAGTTGCAGTTAGCAGCGTGACGCTGCTGAAGGGAGTTACCCTTCGGTCCTATTTACTGCTGACACCGCAGTAGCACTGTTATGGTTACTACAGTTATGTTCTTTCTTTTATGTTTTTTTTGTGTTCTTCCCCACTCTCTCTGGTACGTTGTCCAGGACTTCCCCTTCCTCCTATACTGGATGCCATCTGATACACCGCAATCTACCCCACCAGAAACCACGCCAAGTGTCTCTTGGTCCTATAGGACGTCAGATCTGTCCCAACCATCTGGGCATGTGAGTACTGTGTCTACACCATTTACACCACTGTTTTTTGACCCTACCTCCCATGTAGGAGAAGTTGAGAAGGGCGTTTTAAGCCGGATAACTGAATCCCAACACCCACAGGCAGCGTTCTTTACTCACAAGCATCATGCCGCTTAATATTTTGTCCATGAACACTAAGGGGCTTAACCACCCAGTCAAAAGGAAATCCCTGTGGAAAGAGGGCCTCACCCACCACTGTGATATCATTTGCGCCCAGGAAACGCATTTTTGTGCTAAAGCCCCACCGAAATGCACTCACGGAAGTTTCCCACATGTGTTCACAGCCAACGCCGACTCTAAAACCAAGGGAGTCCTGATTGCCATTAGAGACACGGTAGCGTTTAAACTACAGGATGTCATCAGAGACCCCTTGGGAAGATACCTGATATTGACTTGTGACATAGACAATGTCACATATACCATAGCCAGCGTATATTCCCCTAACAAACGCCAAGTACATTTTTTTAATAAATTTATGAAAATACTTCTGAAAGTCCGGAAGGGCTCACTTATTTTATGTGGGGACTTCAACATAACCCCTGATCCAACTATGGACTCCACCACTTCCTCTGCCCGCCACCTACCGGCATTGTCCCCGTCACTTATTCAGCACAATCTGTACGACGCTTGGCGCTGTATACATGACAATGAAAAGGACTTTACTTTTTTCTCCACACCTCACTGTGTATATACAAGAATTGATCTTTTTTTGGTCGAACAAAATGTATTATTTCAGGTTAAATCGGTTAAGATCAATGAAATTTCGTGGAGTGACCATGCCTCTGTGGTGCTATCCTTAACTGATTCTGCTTCTTGTAAACGAACCCCGGTTTGGAGACTGAATACCTTTCTTCTGCAAAGCGGGGAGGTTAAAGACAAAATCAGAACCCATTTAGCCGAATTCTTTAAGAACAATCGAGATTCGGTACAAAGTCCCTACACATTATGGAATGCCCATAAGGCATTTATGCGAGGCATATTCATTCAGGCGGGCGCAAGGTCCAAGAGGCAGAGGCAGAGGCGACTTACGGAATTGATGAACCAAATCTCAGACCTAGACAACAAAAATAAACAAAACCCTTCTAGGAACCTATCTGAGCAACTCACAAAACTTAGATACAACCTCAGACTTCTCCTATTGGAGAGCTTTGAGCGAACCTCCAAACGTCTGAAGATGACCTACTACACCTCAGGTAATAAGGCAGGGAAGTTACTGTCAAGGGCCCTTAAAGGTCATAGATACAAAACGAAAATACCTTATGTGCTACACCCCGACACTGCCCAGAAAATATTCCACCCCCAGCAAATTGCAGACGCCTTTAGCTGCTATTACGGTAAATTATACAATCTCAAAGACGATCCGTCTACCATTCAGCCTACCCCTGAGCTTATCTCCCAATTTTTAGACAAGATAAAAGTCCCTAAGCTATCCGAGGTTCAGCTAGACTCCCTTAACCTTCCCTTTAACGATAACGAACTCTCTAAAGTCATAGACTCCCTACCTCTTAATAAATCACCTGGACCGGACGGTTTTAGCAGTGAATACTACAAGGAATTTAAATCCTTGCTATCACCATACATGTTACAGCTGTTTCGGTCGTCTGCTGCCTCTGCCTCTTTCCCACCAGAAATGCTAGAAGCCCTCATAGTGGCATTGCCCAAACCCGGCAAAGAACCTACCTCACCAGCAAACTTCAGACCGATATCACTTCTCAACTTAGATATCAAAATTTATGCTAAATTACTCGCCACACGATTAATAGATATTATGCCCACACTGATCCACCCGGACCAATCGGGCTTTACGAAAAATAGACAAACATCAGATGCCACCAGACGCATGGTCAATATTGTCCACCTGGCGAAAGTGCAACAAAGGCCTTCTCTGCTCCTATCTTTGGACGCGGAGAAGGCCTTTGACAGGATTCACTGGCTATATCTGGCTAGAACTTTGGAAGCGTTTGGATTCAGCGGCAATATATTAACGGCTATCTTAGCACTGTACTCTAGGCCTTCAGCTAAAGTATATATGTCCGGTGTCTTATCAACACCTTTTGGTATAACTAATGGTACAAGGCAGGGGTGCCCCCTGTCCCCTCTGATTTTCAATCTATTGATGGAACCCCTAGCTATATCAGTTAGAACACATCCTGGGATAACTGGGTTCAGGGTTGGGACAGAGGAACACTCTATCAGCCTTTTCGCTGACGATATTATCATGATTTTGACCAACGTAGACACTTCACTAGCAACCACACAAGAACTACTAGACTTATTCAATAAGGTTTCGTATTACAAAATAAATGGAAGTAAATCATATATTCTGGGCCTAGGACTAGATGATGTGCTAACTGCTAAACTTAATCGCCAGTACCCATATACTTGGAGTGCTAAGGGTATTAAATACCTGGGCATTACATTAACGGATAATACAGACAGATTAGTTGACGCAAATTACAACTCTTTTCTACATTCCCTACCATCCAAACTTAAAGAGATCTCTTGGACCGAATCCACATGGACGGGACGCCTAGCGGCCTTTAAAATGATACTACTACCCCAATTCATTTATCTTTTTAGGAACCTCCCTATACTGGTCCCTGAAAAATTCTTCTCCCTAGCCCAATCTCTAGTAAATAAGTTCTTGTGGCAGGGTCGGAGGGCAAGATGTGCCTTCCATAAGCTAGTCAAATCTAGGAATACGGGGGGAGTAGGACATGTGCTCCTTAAGGACTACTATTTGGCTGCAATTCTGGCACAATTAAGATACTGGTTCCAGAGTGGAGGTCAGGCGAGATGGATAACGCTAGAAACCGCCCAATGTCCAAACCTTAGTTTGTCTGAACTACTTTTAGCTAGCACACATATGGGTAACCTACCCCCAAATATATCCACAACCATCAGGGCAGCTCTTAAAGCCTGGGGGAAATTTAGGAAGGAACCGATAGGCGAACTTAACCTCCGTACCATACCGTTCCCCATAAATGGCCTGCAGCTACTGATCCCCAATGTCAATGTTAAACATTGGGGGGATAAGGGCATACAATCTATCGCAGACATCCGAGTTGGACCAGCAACTAAATCGTTTAGATCTCTTCAAATAGAATATGGGTTAACTCCCAGGGATCAGTACACTACCATTCAAATAGCACATCTCCTCAACAACTCCCCAGAACTTTCTGTTGACGTCCCCTGGAGAGTGTTCTTGTACCTCACTAACCCAGTGACCTCAATAAAAGGTATATCTCTATTCTACGGCCTACTGAGCCAAAAGAACCTTATGGCTAGAACGCCCTCTATAAGATCTTGGGAATGGGACCTCGCCAACAAATACGAAATATCCCAATGGCAGTCGGCTATCTCGTCAGTGTATAAGGCTACTAGATGCGCCAATTTATGGGAACTCTCCCAGAAGATTTTATTGAGGTGGTATCTGACCCCCGCGAGGTTGGCGAGTTTCCAGGCCCAATCTTCCCCGCTATGTTGGCGAGCATGCGGTCATAGAGGTTCGTTGATACATATTTTGGGAAACTGTCCCAAGATATCGACATTCTGGAGCAAAGTGTTTGCACTCATAAGTGAAATCACCAATTGCGTCTATCCCCCTCGAGTGGATATGGCTATCCTATCCTTAGGCATAGACTCAATACCCATAACATATAGAGCGGTAGTTACACATATACTTTTGAGTGCTAGACTAGAACTAATGAGAAAGTGGAGGAACACAGAAGTTCCTGCCCTACAAGAGGTAGTGAGATCCACCAACCTTCACATTAACTATGAAATTATGTTCGAAACGTCACACCGTACCCATGGACATGGGATCAAGACCTGGAAACCTTGGGTAGTTTGGTATGAGACTAACGAACGCAAGTATTGAGTATGCTTGGTCATTCTATTGCTCACATCTACCCTATCTGGTAAGGTAAAATAGTGATGCACCCAGTCCTTTTTTTTTTTTTTTTTTTTTTTCTTTTTCTTTCTCCCTCTACCTCTCTCTCCCCTCTTCTCTCTATTTCTCCTCCTTTGGGCTGTCCTAAGCCCAATCTCCCCCCCACCTATGTTCGTTACTACAATTCCCTCCCTTCTCCTCCTACCCCCCTGTTATGTCTGACCTATGTTCTATTTACATACGCATGTATAGCCTTCCTTTTCTATTACTGATACAAAGAATACCTAAAGAATACTATGATGACCGCTGGCTGAGGCTGGGTTGCGGCCCGCGGGGGGGGGCTCCCGGCTACTGGCGCAGTATGTTCCCGGAAGGGGCGCCGCTGGTGTGGGGGCTCTCCTCGTCTGGGCTGGGCTTGGATGGGCCGGTGGTATATGTGAATCCTGTAGCACTGTGTTATACCGAAGTCATGGTTATCAGTATATAGGTTTATAGGTTTATTGATTTGATCGGTATTTAGACTCGAGACACCATATCTAATTGCGATAATGTTCATCATGTGGTTGATGTATTGTGATATGTATTCTCGGATTCATATTATGGAGTTATGCACTTAATGTATGTAATGACTGTTATATTCTTTCAAATCTTTTAATAAAAATTATTGAAGGAAAAACACAGATGCATGTCGCACACTGTGTTAAGTCATATTTCTATTGCACACACAGGCACAAAATATACTATCCATATATATGGAAATTTTTTGATTACATCCATCTCCATCCACTGCCCCTCCGTTCATACATATTAGGAGAGGCTGAAGCATGTACTATTCATACACGGACATCTGTCCTACCAAAGTACATCCATTTCTCTCCAGTTCTGCGGAACCTCCCATAAGCAAACCAGCTCAGTGACACATCCATCGGTTGGCATGACAGGGCATAGCCAGGGCAGCCAAACCGTGCCTATGTTAAACAGACAATACAGCTATATAGAGGGTGACTTACAGGTGGGTACATTCTCTAGGTTGCCCTCATATACATCCAAAATATTATGTGATTACTACACACTGTAAAGGTCAAATTATTTTATGGCCACTTTAGAAGCAATAGCTGAATGACCCATAGATACATGGATAGATTGTGGGGCAGATCCACATACATCTGTGTGGGCGCAGCGTATGTGAGATACGCTACACCGCTGTAACTTACTTTGCTATTCTTTGAATCCTGAAAGAATTTGCGCCGTAAGGGCGCGGAATTCAAATGCGGCGAGTAGGGGGCATGTTTCATTTAAATGAAGCGCGTCCCCCCGCCAAACGAACTGCGCATGCCCCGTCCATCAAACCTCCCAGGGTGCATTGCTCCAAATGACGTCGCAAGGACGTCATTGTTTTCAACGTGAACGTAAATGGCGTCCAGCCCCATTCACGGACGACTTACGTAAACAACGTAAAATTTTCAAAATTATACGCGGGAACAACGGCCATACTTAACATTGAGTACGCCACCATATAGCAGCTTAAACTATATGCCGGAAAAAGCCGAACGGAAACGACATAAAAGAATGCGACGGCCGCTCGTACGTTCGTGGATCGTCGGAAATAGCTAATTTGCATACTCGGCGCGGATTACGACGGGAACGCCACCTAACGGACGTCGAAAAATTGCATCTAAGATCCGAAGGCGTACGAAGACGTACGCCTGTCGGTTCTAACCAAGATGCCGTCGTATCTTGTTTTGAGGATTCAAAACAAAGATACGACGCGGGAATTTTGAAATTACGCCGGCGTACTTTCTTTGTGGATCTACCCCTTACTCTATACAGCAAAAGGGGGGGGAGTGGTTTCTATAGTAGGCTAGTCAATCTAGTGGAAGGCAAGTACTCCGTATCTCACAAAAAGCACTGTAGCGATGTGTCACTGTTTAACTCCTTAGGGGTCATGGAATCCAATAGAAATATCCACTTAGCTTCCTTCTGCTGTAGGATTGTATCCCAATCTCACCTTCTATTGGATAATTCCATTTTTTTGGATCACCATACATTGCATTTCAGTGGCCATTGCTTCATGGTGGTCCAGGAAGTGCATAGCCACCTGTGATGTATCATCCCTGGTGGTTATACTCGATACATGCTCCCCCATTCATTTCCTGAATTCCCTAATAGTTTTACCCACGTAGATCTTGCCACATGGGCAGATAATTTGGTAGATAACAAAGGTGGTAGAACAGTTCACAAAAGGTTTAATTCTGTAAGTGTGTTTCCCAGAAGAATCTTTGAATGAATTTGTTTTCATGACATACTTATATATTGAACAATGTCCACATGGGTACATCCCTTCAGTATGCTTAGCAAAAGATTATGGGCCAGATTCACGTAGCTCAGCGGATCTATAGATCCGCTCGATCTACGTGAATTAAGATCCACTCCCGCAAGTTTAGGAGGCAAGTGGCTAATTCACAAACCACTTACCTCCAAACTTACGACGGCGGATCCTATATCCCCCGGCGGAATTCAAATTCCGCGGCTAGGGGAGTGTACTATTTAAATCAGGCGCGTTCCCGCGCTGATTTAAATGCGCATGCGCCGTCCGGGGAGTTTCCCGGCGTGCATTGCTCCCACTGACGTCACTAGGACGTCAGTGGTTTCGACGTGAGCGGGACTTGTGACGCGCGTGTTCGTGAATCGGCGTACGCAAACGACGTTGGAAAATTCAAATTCGACGCGGGAACGCCAGCTATACTTAACATTGGCTGCGCCTGCTAAAAACAGGGGTAAGTATATGACGGGAAAACCGCTACGGAAACGGCGTAAGAACACTGCGACGGGTCCGCGTACGTTCGTGAATTTGCGTATCTCGCTGATTTACATATTATTTATCGTAAATCAGCGGGAACGCCCCCGGCGCCATTTTTAAATTGAAAAAAAGATCCGACAGTGTAACACAGTGTAACACTGTCAGATCTTAGTCCTATCTATGCGTATCTGATTCTATGAATCAGGCGCATAGATAGGACCAGTGTAAGTCAGAGATACGATGGTGTATCTGTAGATACACCGTCGTATCTCTTTGTGAATCTGGCCCAATGTCGTTTGGCTCTTTGTATTTCCTCGAGTATATTCACTGTGAACTAGCGCGTCACCTGTGGTACGTGCGCGCTTAACTATCATATTGGGACAAAAGCCCAATATTTGTTTATTGTCAAGCATGAGCAAGTACCAGTGTTTGCCCAAGGCTTGTTTTAGGTAGTCCCAGTGTGTACCATAGGTAGTTACCAGGCCTACCCCATCTGTATTAATTTTGTCTTTTCTTTCCTCATCTAGTTCTAGGCCCAGGATCGTTTCCCGTGATTTTTTCCATGCTTTTAATTTTGCTTGTTTTATCGCGGAGTTGGGGTACCCCCTTTCCTAAATCTTTGGCCTAGCTCCCTACTTTCCTTATGAAAATCTTTTATTTGAGTACAATTTCTACGGATCCTAAGAAACTGTCCAGTGGTGATCCCTCTGATCAATGCCAATGGATGGTGGCTGGATTGCTATTTAGTTAGCAATTAGGCTCTTCATGTAGGGGGGGGGGGGGCTGTCTGTGTTTTGTGGAGGGTGGGTGTGCTATTGGTATTCCTCAGTCCTCCTGCGGGGGGAATCGAGCTTGTTTAGTTACCAGTACATGCCGTTATTGTTTTTTTTTTAATGGGGAATGATCTGGGTAGGTCCACCTATCATTTATAGGGGACCAGTTTTTATGTCCTACAGTATATATGTTTTTAGAAAAATGTAGTAGAAAAGATAGACTTTATAGGCACTATTTAGAAATATGAAAAATTACTTTTAATAATTTACAGATAAATATAATTCACCGATGTCAGTTACATCTGGTGAAGCATATAAAACACAAGTAATAAGTAAAAACAAGAACAAAATGTCAGAATATGAGACCAGGTGCCGAAAACCACAGGTATAAACTTAGAACGCTGATGACACTGTCGCAACAGAGCGTGGCGGTTAGAGTTGATATTGCCTGGGTCAACACCATAAAGATCTTGACAATTGCTTGAGTTGCTCAAGGGTTCCTCTACATGTTTTGTGGATCAGAGCCACTTCCTCAGGAGCATTAAGAACTACAGTATATGAAAAACAATAAACAAAGAAATATATATATATATATATATATATATATATATATATATATATATATATATTAAAATATATACTGAAATACAGTTCCAGGACCAAGGTCATGAAAAGGCATTAGGTAATATTAAATTTACACTCACCAAGCTAGTGGTGCTATTGGAGAATATGAGCTGTGACCGCACTGCGCCTCCTGGGACTGCATCCGCAGTCTACCTATACCCTTCGGGGTGAGGCTGGATGGAAATCGTGAAAATATATCCAATGCTGCGAGCCACTGCGACCAAAAGAGGGGGCTAGTGCACCCAAGGGCCCAGCAATCAAAATCTAGCACTATATATGTTTTTGATATACAGTAGCTTACAGCTTTAATATTAGTAATTAATTAGTAATTAACAATTAATAGTTAACTCTTTAGGGTGTGCAGTGGTCTGTTTCTTTTTTTTTTTTGGTCATACTTTATATCAGATTGCACCCCCCGATAATATTGGTGAGTACTGCAGTTTTTACAACTAGGTGGGAATCCCATATTCTCTTTTTTTCACCATATTAACAGAACAGCCCAATAATCGAAGCTACAAAAGTGTTGTCAGATCAATAAAATAATTGAAACACAAATAAACAGGAACTGTAACTTTTAAAATGACACTAAACTTAGAGAGCAATATTTTATATGTTGTAGTGAAAAATTAGTGTAACAATATTTCCTTTTCATGACAGTCGTAACAGCTTTACTCCTTCAGGAAATCCTTCACAATGTGACAGATATTGTAAAACTAAAACCAGAACATGTCAGTATTTCCAAAGATTTTATATATATATATATATATATATATATATATATATATATATATATATATATATAACATCTTTGGAAATACTGACATGTTCTTGTTTTAGTTTTACATAGATATACATAGAGAGAGAGAGAGAGAAGAGAGAGAGAGAGAGAGAGAGAGAGAGAGAGAGAGAGAGAGAGAGAGAGAGAGAGAGAGAGAGAGATTCATACACACACGCACATTTATAATCCACCGTTTTAACACAATTTGCTGTGGCCTGTATTTATTATTTTACAGATAGTTAATGATGACACTATAGTTGTCATGAATATGTATAGAGATATGATATATAAAAAGGATAAACTGCTACCCAGTGTGAAATCACTAAAGCATGTACCCACATTGATGATGCTGTATGAAATTTCCTCTTTAATGGCCTGTGTCATATGAGCAGGGCATTTACTAAAAGGCCTTTCATGCTAGTTGCCTACAGACTAGCTTATTTGCTGAGTGAATGTTCTTGAAAGAGATATATGGGAAACCATTAAACCATGCAAGCATCAGTTACATAATACAACAGCTCTGAATGGTTTCAATTATTCTATTATTCTCTCTCATTTTACTCTGAACAGCAGTCCTTTCGTTACACAAGCTAAATGAGCCATTCCATAAGTGATATAGCTTGGCTCCCATGTGGATTTAATGGCTTTGTAAGATATGTGTAAAGCGAATCTACCTTGGGTCTTAATGAGTGGTGATGAGGATGTTGAGCATAAAAGTGGTTAGAAGACGTTGGGGAAATTTTTTCAGGTCAAGTTTGGAGCACTGTGCAGTGTTCAGTCTTTGTACTTTAGTTGTCAGCTGTAGTAATGCTGACAATGTCCCATTGGATGAGTTCCTTTATTTTTGTATTCTTTATAGTCTAATAATATTTAGGGAAAATGATGTAATTTCCAATTTCTTTCTTATCTTATCTGTAGCTTTAATGTGGACACTGACTGCATTATAAACTCCCAGTAGGTCATTCTGAGTATTGTGGTCAACTTTAAGCATCTCTGAAATATTAAGTGTATCTATGATTTACAATTTAAAATTATGGCCCAGATTCTCAAAGGCGTTACGACGGCGCAACACCATTTGCGCCGTCGTAACTCCTCATCTGGCCCTGGGTATCTATGCGACTGATTCTTAGAATCAGTTACGCATAGATACCCATTAGATCTGACAGGCGTAAGGCTCTTACGCTGTCAGATCTTAAAAGCAATTTTTTTCCCGCCGCTAGGTGTCGCATCGTCGTTTTCCCCGTCGTCTATGCAAATGAGGTAATTACGCGAGATTCCCGAACATACGCGCGGTTGACGCTGAGAATTTACGTCGTTTCCGTAGCGTACGCGATGCGTAAGGTTGCCCCTGCTATTAGGAGGGGCAACCAATGTTAAGTATGGCCGTCGTTCCCGCGTCAAATTTAAAAAAAATGACGTCGTTTGCGTAAGACGTCCGTGAATGGCGCTGGACGCCATTTACGTAAACGTCTAAGCAAATGACGTTGGGGCGACGTCGTTTAGCGCAATGCACGTCGGGTAATTTACCCGACGGAGCATGCGCAGTACGCTCGGCGCGGGAGCGCGCCTAATTTAAATGGTGCCCGCCCCATTTGAATTGGGCGGGCTTGCGCCGAGCGATTTAACGATACACCGCCGCAAGTTTACAGGTAAGTGTTCTGAGAATCAGGCTGTAAACCTGTAAACCTGCGGCGGTGTAACGTAAATCACATACGTTACGCTGCCCAGGAGCAACATAAATGTATGAGAATCTGGGCCTCTATATTCATTCCACCTCACTGTGCCATGCCCACCAGCTTCTCTCCCAATGTAGTGTCATATTCTACTACAAGGTGAATTTCTCTAAATATGTCATACCCCTGAAGTTCTTAGGGTGTCCTTTACCTGGGCAATAAGCTCACTCCATTTATGTTCCAACTAGCCTCTAGGAATTTTGATTCGCTCCACAAAAATATAACTAAGAACTTACTCATTTAGCTAAATTTGAAATGTCCTGGTCAGGGTATTTATCCTACCTCAGCTACTCTACCTTTTCAGAACCATAGTGGTCCCCTTCTCAGTGAAACAGCTGCTTGTAGTCAATAAACAACTACGGCCCTGGTTCACACTGGGTACGATTTGGAACGATTTGAGATGCGATTTGACATGTCAAATCGCATCTCAAATCGGCGGCAATTGTCGGCAATGGCACTGTCCTAATCAGAGCGACGCCGCATCTGCGATTTCAAAAAGTAGTTCCTGTACTACTTTTTGTAGTAAAATTGCGGCCGAAATCGCGGCAAAATCGCAGCCGCGAAATTGCGGTAAAATCGCGCATTTTACCGCGATTTTGAATTCGCAGCAGTGTGAACCTAGGCTAAACGTTTTGTCTGGCAGGGTAAAAGATCAAGATGCTCTCACTCCCTTTTACTCAAACATGGCTGGCGGCATGGGGTTAGTTAACGTGGAGGATTATTACTTGGCAACATGACTAGACCAGATTAAACACTGGTTTAACCCAACAGACCCTCTTCCATGGGTAGAAGTTTAAAAGATCCTTACCCGAAACTCTGATCTCCGTGCTTTGCTGATGACTGATCTACTGTATGGCAACCTCATTCTTTGTGAGGTGTCTTCCCCCTTATTAAAGCTTTGTGCCTGACTTGGAGAGCCTTACATGTTACTTATTTTGTTGCTTTGCACCCTGAAATGATGACAGGCACAGTTTTTGTTTTATCCAGCTGTATTTACTAGTGCAACTTAGCGATTGCGGAAATTAGCACTAAAACAGAATTCACTCTAGCGTTGGTGAAAAAATACTCCAAAAATTTACTATATCTCCTAGAAAACAGATAGTGCCCAAACCCTTAGGCATCGTACACACGACCGTTTTCCTCGACAAAATCCATCAAGAAAAATGCTGGCAGAGCTTTTTTTCTGAGGAAAACGGTCGTGTGTATGTTTTTTCGTCGAGAAAACTGTCGTGGATCTCGACGAGAAAACAAGAGAACATGTCTTTTTTCTTGTCGGGAGTCTCAATTTCCTTGTCGTGTTTCTCGTCCGGCTGGTTTACAATGAGAAACACATTTGTGTGTATGCTTAGAAACGCGCTCGGAAAAAGGATCTGACATGGATATTGGGGGGGACTCTACGTCAATTTTATTTATTTTTTATTTTATTTATTTTTGGTTCCCCCTAAAAACCATACCAGACCCGAAGTGTCATTATTGCTGTGGCACTGTTCTACACATCACACAGATGTGCCACTTTACAGGCAGACTAAGGGGACCTCCAGGCACGATATTTAACCACTTCAGCCTCAGAAGATTTGGCTGCTCAATGACCAGGTATTTTTCCGCGATATGGCACTGCGTCAATTTAACCGACAATTGCGCGGTCGTGCGATGCTGCACCCAAACAAAATTGACGTCCTTTTTTTCCCACAAATAGAGCTTTCTTTTGGTGGTATTTGATCTCTTCGGTTTTTATCTTTTGCGCTATAACCAAAAAAAGAGCGACAATTAAAAAAAAAAAACTAAATATTTTGGGCCAAATCCACAAAGCAGATGCGCCGACTTAACTCGAGATTTCTAATTTTACTCTGCGCGCATCTTTGCGCCCGATCCTCAAAACAAGTTACGCATTAAAATCCGGATTTTCCGTCCTACCTAAAATGATTACACCGGCGCATCCTCGGACGCAAATTACGCTAGTCACACCGCTGTTTTTGATAGGCAAAGATGCAAATGAGGGAGATAGGGCGATCCACATAATTAAGTGTGTGCGCCGTAGATTATGCCCTGTGCTCACCTGTTAGTTTCCCTGCGCAAATTTACACGTTATAAAAGCAGCCCTAATTTTACACATGCTGTGTAAAGGTCTGCTGAAGCAACAGCATTGAGGAAAAGCTGAGCACACATATTTGCTGGACTTCAATCTGTCTGCCAACATGCCCGGGCCATCCATGATCCTAACGGCACTCGCTACTTTAGAGGCGCAAAGAAGGAGGAGGGCACAGAGGAGGAGGGCACAGGAGAGGGTATACCACCCACGCCGAGATCTCTTTGGCATGCCTGCTTCTGAGGTCTATGGCAACTTCCGTTTTAACCGGGAAGCCATCCTGGAATTAACCAGAATCCTGCAGGATGATCTCACCACCCCAACCCAACGATCCCATGCCCTGCCACCTCTCATCAAAGTAATGGCAACACTCCATTTCCTTGCCACTGGGTCTTTCCAACGCACATGTGGAGGTCTGGCTGGGATGGCACAATCCTCCATGAGCAGGTGTGTCCATCAAGTAGTCCCTGCAATACTGAGACGCATGGCCAATCAATTTCAAAAACCCACCCAGGAGGACCAGCGATTGCAAACCATGACAGACTTTTACAACATTGCCCGATTCCCACGGACCATCGGGGCCATTGATTGTACCCATGTGGCACTACAGCCCCCCCATGAGACAGAGCACCTGTTCCGGAATCGGAAGCACTGGCATTCCATAAATGTCCAGGTAATCGTAGATGCCCATGGCCTCATCTGGCACGTCTGTGCAAAATTCCCGGGATCCTGCCATGACAGCTATATATTCCGGCAGACCAAAATCTCCAGAGATTTGGAACTGAACATGTATGGAGACAGCTGGCTGATTGGTGAGTGACATGGGTGTCAGGTATGTCCCCCCCCATGATGCAGACATCACGAGGGGCACATGCATGACTAACATCCTCCTGTCTTTTCCCTTCCAGGTGACTCTGGATATGCCCTGGGACCACATATGATGACCCCATTCAGGAACCCCCAAACCCCAGGAGAGCAACGCTACAACGAGGCTCACATACGCACCCGGGCAGTTGTGGAGCGCACATTTGGGCTGCTGAAGTCCCGCTTCAGATGCCTGGATAAGTCTGGGGGTACATTGTTGTATTCCCCAGACTTTGTGTGCCAGATCATCGGTGCATGTTGTATTCTGCACAACTTTGCCATGAGAAGGGGACTGGAGATTGACATACGTGCTGACCTGACCCCCGACCCAGGCAATCCCCCCCTAACCAACTATACCCGGTATGCTGAGGGCACAGCAGCCAGGAGCTGCCTCACAGAAGGCATCTTTTCACAGTAAACGCACATGAATAATGTCACAATGAGAATGTTTCTTTTCACAGTAAACCCACATGAATAATGTCACAATGAGAATGTTTCTTTTCACAGTAAACACACATTAATTATGTCACAATGAGAATGCATGAATGCACACCACTGTGGTCCCTAGCACAGAAACATCACATGCACATCGAATTGGATTAGATCCAAGTACCCCCCCCCTTTGGTACTTGGGAACAGTAACGCCACGCCACGGCTCCAATTATGTCACTGTGCATTCATACACCATTCAGGAACCTGGGATCACTTCTCCCTGGTCCTGGGGATCCCTTCTCCACCAAAACTGAGGGTGACACCCTTATTTTATCAGGAATGCCACCCCCCCCACATTCACACATCATTCACACACATAAACCAAATCATAAGTACAGTATAATAAACAAAATCATAAAAAATAAATAAAAAATAAAAATAAAAAGTACCCCTGCTAATTAATTCCGGCGGCGAGTGCTCCATCTGGGCTGCCCAAGGGCACGGGCACGGCCACGGGCATGGCCAACTGGAGGATCTTCACGGGGGGGTGTTAGCAGGGGAGGGAGTATCTTCATGGGGGGGTGAGTGAGCAGGGGAAGGAGGAGCCTCCCCTGGTGTCTGTCCTCCTGCTGGCCTGCCCTCCAAGGCCACTGCTATCCTGTTCAGACAGCCAGTGATGGCAGCCGTATTGGCCTGGCCAGCCCGGTTATTGTCCTGCACAGCCTGGGTCAGGGCAGTCACCTCCTGGGCCACGCCTGTTGTGGCGGTCTTCAGGTCCCACAAACAGGTGATGACCCCCAATTAGTTTGTGGCCACATCACCTAGTGACTCCCTCATTGCACCCAGGCTGTGCTCCATCTTGGTCAGAGTTTTTTGAATCTCACCCAGAGTGCGGGTCTCCTGGGCATTGTCCTCCTGCAGACTGGCCGGCAGACGCTCAAACACCCCCCTGGTCTCCTGGGTCGCCATCCTGCCTGCCCCTGAGGCTTGTGGCTCTGGAGGAGGGGAGAGAGTGACCCTTGTGGTTTGAAGGCTGTTGGGAGAGGAGTGGGAGGGGCTACCCCTGATGGTGGCCTGACTGCTGCCAGCCTCTGGGGTAGCCTCTGGGGTAGGCTCTGGGGTAGCCTCAAGGGTATCCTCAAATGTCATTAGCTCAGAGGCCAGAAGGATTTCCCTGCCAAGCTGCAGATTTTCTTCTTCCTCCCCCTCATCCTCCTCCCCCTCATCCTCCTCATGAGGGGAGGTTTGGCCACTCCCCTACCCTGGGGACTCCTCAACAGCCTCCTGTCCTTGGGGTGGTGCAGCAGCCTGGCCTGATGGCCCAGCATCCTCCTGGCCTGATGGGCCAGCAATCTCCTGGTCATCTGTGGAGGACACCAAACAATCACAGGTTTGAGGATCCACACACTTGGCACATCTTCCCATCCCCCACCCACACATGCTAATCACCAGATAGAAAAAAAAAACTTACCTGGCCCCACAGGAACATCAGAGTCAAAGCCACGCAGGCCCACCACCTGCTCTGGCTGGAAACACCGGGCCACTGCCCATTCCTCCTCAGTCAGCCGGATGGGGCATGGTCCCCCTCCTCCAGTGCCCCTCCTATGGGCAGTGAGCTTTGCCACCTTATTGCGGACCACGCTCCTCAGATCATTGATCTTTTTCTGGATGCCAGCGGGGGTCCTCGTCTCCCCCCCCCCGCCCCATTTATCTGATCTGTAATTTTTTGATAGATCTTCCTTTGGGCCGGGGAGGTGTTCCGGCTCTCAGGCCCATGTAAATATCGCCCATATAGGACGATGGACCTAGCAAGAATTTTCTTCTCCACATGTGTAAAATTAAGCTTCCTGCGCTTGGGTGCCATCACAGACACCACTCAGCAACAAGAAAACTCACAGGACAAACAAACAAAAATTCACACACAACAAACAAACAAAAATACACACACAACAAACAAACAAAAATCAAAACACACAAGCAGACAGCTACTACAAAGTCAAAAACAAACACACAAAAAACAAACACAAAATCCAAGCAGAAAAAAAATACACTTAGCAGAAACAATCAAACAAAAAATACACTTATCAGAAACAAACAACAACTACAATCTAATACTCCAACAAAACTTCTCTATCACACACAACTCACCAACACACACTGACAAACGTTCAGAGCAGAAGCAACTTGCTCTAGGAAGGGAACACAGGGAAATACTTTTGCAAGGGAAGTGTGTTTGACTGGGGCTATTTACACACAGGGCGATCCTCAAACTAAGTATGCTTGGCCTTTTACCTATCTCACTGATTGCGCCGAGCAAAGTTCTGCACATGCCCAGTGAGAAGCAGATTCGTGCGCGCATGCGCAGTACGGCCGGCCCTTCATTTGCATGGGGTCACGGCTCATTACAATGAAGTACGCCCACTTCCTTCCAACTTGCAATAACCCCGCCTTACGCCTCGGAATTTAAGTTACGTAAGCGCTATTTTGTGCGCAAATGCGCTGTGGATACGGTACTTACGAGACCAACTTACGGCCCTGTAACTTAAATGACATAAGTTTTGAAAAACTTAATTTCCGCCGATGGCTGTGGATTTGACCCTTTGTACTTTTTACTTTAATAAATATCCCCATTTTTTTTAAAGCAATTTTTTTCCTCAGTTTAGGCTGATATGTATTCCTATACATATTTTTGGCAATAAAAATCGCAATAAGCGAAATAAGAAATAATAAGAAATTGGTTTGCCCAAAGTTATAGGCCCGGATTCACAAACATTGGTGCATATTTATGCGGGCGTAGCGTATCTCCTTTGCGCTACGCCGACGCAGCTCAGAGAGGCAAGCATGGAATTAAGGAAGCCAGTGCTCCCCAAGCTGCATCTGCGTGGCTTAGATTTCGAAGGCATAAGCCGGCGTAGGTGGAAGTGGGTGTGACCCCATGCAAATGATGGTCCGAGCGTGGAGCAGTGTTTTACACCCAGTGTATCATGAACGGAGCATGCACAGTGACACGGACGTATGACCACACCCCTGTGCGCATGCTCACAACTACGCCGGCGCAACTTCCTGGGATACGCCGGCCCACAAGCTTACGCCGAGCGCATAAATATGCCCAGCCATACGCCCGCTTTGTTGAGCAATGGCAGCTGCTAAGGAGAGGAGGAAGAGACATTTTTCTAAAGGAGGAGAGGGCTATCCTGATTTCGGCAATAGCCAAATTTCATGTGTACCTCTATGGTGCTCACAGTGCCAGGACCAGCAGGGCACATAAGAGGGAGATCCTGGAGGAGATCACCCTGGAGGTCAATGCCCTTGGGCATGAGACCAGGACCCCCGACGATGTCAACAAGAAGATTAATGACATGAGACGTCAGGTCCGGGATAAGCTGGCCAGCATGAGGAGGCATGCCAGGGGCACGGGAGGAGGACCAGCTTCTGCTCTGCGGTTGACTGATGAGAAGGAGGTCATCGCCAGCTGTCTGGAGCGGGAGCAGGTGGAGGGCATGGAGGGCTTTGACTCCGGTGACCAGGCCTTGAGGACAGGTAAGTGTGTTTTATCCCCTATCCGGTGTGTAGCATGTGAGGGGGTGAAAGGGAACATGTGACAAGTGTGTGGGTCCACCAACATGTGAATACTTTGTGTCATCCACAGATGTGCTGGAGGGAGCAGGGCCATCGTCAGCTGCTGGACGACCCACGCCATCCCCGAAGGAGTGTGCCCACACCTCTCCTCTAGAGGAAGTTGAGGAGGAGCATGGTGACCTTGAGGAAGGTGTCTACCTCGCGGAGGATAATATCATCCCTGGACCCTCCAAAACCTCCTCCCCCATCAGGGGAAGCCCCTCAACCTCCTCCCCCATCAGGTGAAGCCCCTCACCCTCCTCCCCCATCAGGGAAAGTCCCTCACCCTCCTCCCCCATCAGGGAAAGTCCCTCAAGGGCCTCCCCCATCAGGGAAAGCCCCTCAAGGGCCTCCCCGTACAGATGGGCCCAAGCCTCTCCAGCCCCCAGGAAGGCTTTGCGTAAGACAAGGGGTGTTCCGGATTCCCTACAACAAGGGCTTGCGAGGGAACAGGCCCGCCAGACACGCCACATGGGTGCTATTGCCTGTGACCTGCGCCGTGTGGCAGACAGCCTGGCCTCTTCAGCCAAGACCCAGGCTGAATGCACAGTGGCTGTGCAGGGCACCGCAGCCACTGTGCAGCAGTGCCTCACACAGCAGGCTGAGCAGAGCACCTCAATCTCTGACAGCCTGCAGGATGTGAGTGCTAACTGCGCTGCTATGGTGAGCTGCATTGGGGATCTGCAGGCCACAACATCAGGCTTTGTGGCAGAGGTGAAGAGCCTGGGAGTGGCTATACAGGCCAACATGGCTGCCATCAAGGCAGAGGGACGGCAGACCAGGCGCCACCAGCGACATGCCAGCTGCGGATGCAGGTGCAGACGAAGGCTGTACTCAAAAGCATTGCCCTTGCGTTGGAGGGCAGGCAGCCAGCATCTGCCAGGAGGGACAGACCAGGGGATGATCCTCCTCCTGATGCCTCACCCCCCCACCCAAGGCTCCCCCCAGACAACTGAGGAGCCGGAGCCGTGGCACCATGCCTGGCCCACGACAGGGCAAATGCGTGCCTTTTTTTTGGCTCAGATTATGAGCTTTTTTATTTTCTTTGCTCAGATTATGAGCTTTTTTATTTTCTTTGCTCACATTATGAGCTTTTTTATTTTTGTAGTGACTGCACGTGTTCAGTAGTGCAGGCTACAGTGTGACTGGTGTGTGAATGTGGGTGACATTCCTGCCAGCAAGGTGTGTCACCTTGGGTCATCAGGGAGAGGTTATCCCCACGACCGTGTGAATGTGGTATGAATGGACAGCAACACTATTGGGGCCTTGGCGTGGCGTTGCTGCTCCCAAGTCCTGCATGGTGGACTTGGGCTAAACACCAATGTGAAGTGGATGTGGTGTGTGTGAGCACAGGACCCCAGATGACAAGTCACTTTTTTTTTTATTTTTTAGAAAAAAAAAATTTTTTTTTTATATTTTTAAATTTATTTTTTTATTCTTTTTAGTTCCTTTTTTTATATATATTTTCTTTATTTCGTCTTTCTCAATTCACGGCAGCACCCCCCCCCCCAGGCCCATGCCTGAAGCTGTGTAAGGGGCCCCATAATTCCTGATGGAGGCCCTGCCTGGCATGTTGGCATACAGATGTGTTTGCTCAGCGTGGTTGCTCAGCTCGTCCGTAACAGTGCTGCTGCTGTCCAGCTGACCTGTGCACGTCTGGTGCTGAGTTACACCTGCTTTATGAGGAATAACTTTAGGCCGGACGTTGAACTTACGCGCACCACACGTAGCCTGCGCCGGGCGCACATACGTTCGTGAATCGCCGTATCTGCCTCATTTGCATATTTGAATAGAAAATCAATGGGAGCGCCAAATGCGTCCAGCGTAAATATGCGCCCACGATACGCCGGCGTAGACAAGTTACGTCGGTCGGATAAAGCCTATTTTCAGGCGGATCTAGTTTTGTGGGCACGGCGCATAGATACGACGGCGCATATTTACACTTACGCGGCGTATCTCGAGATACGTCGGCGTAAGTGCTTTGTGAATCTGGGCCATAGTGTTTACAAAATAGGGGATAGATTTATGGCATTTTTATCATCATTTTTATTTTTACTAGTAATGGCCATGATTTGCGATTTTTATCAGGACTGCAACATGTATTCACCATGTCCTGTGAGTAGGCACTGTTGTGTCACACATTTCATAGAGCCTGCCTTCTGAACCGAGATGCTAGGAGGTGAAGTTATTGCAGGAATTTCTGATTTCAGGCAGCAAGGTACCATGGGACACATAGTCCTTAAAATGGAAATGGAAAGTAAACCACAGAGGAGAAGCTGCAAAAAAGTTGTAAACACACGACAATTAGAAAGGCAGCAATCACAACATGAAAGGGGATCTTTCAAATAAGCTTTAATTAGATTGTTAAAAATAACTATCATTTGTATTGTTATTACAATGCTGATGTTATATAAATGAAAATTGTATACAGTGACTATAGATCTCCCTAAAAACAGTAATAAATTAAAAAACAAACCTTTATAAAATTGCGGCTTACCAATAATTAGATGTGGTGGCTGCATTTGTTTTCTTTTTTAGGCTTCCCTTCTTTAATTCTCACATGGTGATCTGGCCAGTAAACCTGTTTTGCAAAATACCAAGCAGGTGTAGGAGTAAGAGGGATAGAACAAACCATGTAACATTGACAAGGGTGTCTATAAGATCAGTTTTTATTTATGTGAAACCTTTATCCCAAAAGTTAAGAAAAACTGCTGTAACTACTTATAAAGTGATAGCTGGAGTTTGGCTTCAATTTGTCGGCGTATCTAAATCTACTAGTCCATCTAACTCTTTCCTCCCAGCAAACTGACAATGCTGCTGTCCAAAGGTGACCTTGTGCTCCTTCATCCAGGGTGGGGGCAGTCCAATGCAGGAGATGTGTTACTGGCAAGATCACCAGGTGAAAACAGAAGAAAAAAGCCTAAATAAATAAAAAAAAAACTTCTACACATCTAATGATTGGTGAGCTGCAATATATGATTTTTGGGGGGGGGGGGGGGGGGGTAGGCTTTACCACTACTTTAAGGTACTTATTGAGATACGACCTAACCGTTTTTTTTTTGGAATATAACAGTGTTTGCTTGTGATCTGCAACTTTGGATGGGCACTAGTTACTACTGTCTACATTGTCCTAGTATTTGGTTTAATGAAAAATGGGATGGTTGCTACTTTCTTAACTGGTTCATGAATGCCCCATGCAGATTTACTGCATAGGGGCATTTACTGTGCACCAGATCATGTACAGTTGTGTTCAAAATTATTCAACCCCCCAATGCTATAAAGGGTTTAGGGAATTTAGTGTACATTTGTAATTGTATTCAGAATGAAATCCTACAAGGACTTCTTAAAGAACCATATGCAACTAAAATGACATCAATTGGTTTTGTAATACAGTAGTAAATGTTTATTTTGTGAATTCTTCATTTACACAATTATTCAACCCCTTAAAGACTACCACTCTGAAGGACAGAGGTTCATTGAAGTGTTTTCAATCAGGTATTGAAAACACCTGTGGATGTCAGGGAGCAGCAATAAAGCCTAATAAGCACCAATTAGGCAGCTTTAAAATGACTGTGATACTCAGCTCCTTCTAGACATTTACTGGTGTGGTTACAAACATGGTGAAGTCAAGAGAATGGTCCAGGAAGACAAGAGAAGAGGCGATTACTCTTCACAGGAAGGGCAATGGCTATAAGAAGATTGCAAAGATGTTAAACATACCAAGAGACACCATAGGAAGCATCATTCGCAAATTCAAGGCAAAGGGCACTGTTGAAACGCTAACTGGTCGTGGCAGAAAGAAGATGCTGACTTCGACTGCTGAGCGCTACCTGAAGCGTAGAGTGGAGAAAAGTGCCCGTGTGACTGCTGAGGAACTGAGAAAAGATTTGTCAGATGTGGGTACTGAAGTTTCTGCTCAGACAATACGGCGCACACTGCGTAATGAAGGCCTCCATGCCAGAACTCCCAGGCGCACCCCCTTGCTGTCTCCAAAGAATAAGAAGAGTCGACTGCAGTATGCCAAAAGTCATGTGGACAAACCACAGACGTTTTGGGATTGTGTTCTGTGGACTGATGAAACAAAATTAGAACTGTTTGGGCCCATGGATCAACGCTATGTTTGGAGGAAGAAAGAACAAGGCCTATGATGAAAAGAACACCTTGCCTACTGTGAAGCATGGCGGGGGGTCAATTATGCTTTGGGGCTGTTTTGCTTCTGCAGGTACAGGGAAGCTTCAGCGTGTGCAAGGTACCATGAATTCTCTTCAGTACCGGGAGATATTGGATGACAATGTGATGCAGTCCGTCACAAACCTGAGGCTTGGGAGACGTTGGACCTTTCAACAGGACAATGATCCCAAACATACCTCCAAGTCCACTAGAGCATGGTTGCAGATTAAAGGCTAGAACATTCTGGAGTGGCCATCGCAGTCACCAGACTTAAATCCGATTGAGAACCTCTGGTGGGACTTAAAGAAAGCAGTTGCAGTGCGCAAGCCTAAGAATGTGACTGAACTGGAGGCTTTGGCCCACGACGAATGGGCGAAGATACCCGTAGATCGCTGCAAGACACTTGTGTCAAGCTATGCTTCACGTTTAAAAGCTGTTATAACTGTAAAAGGATGTTGTACTAAGTACTAAGATTGAATGTCACTTGGGGGTTGAATAAAACTGATAATGATGTGAGCACAGAAAAGACATTTGTGGTTATTTCATTATAAATGTTATGTTATATTTGTCTGACCTACACGTGCCTCCTTGATTTAATTGTAAGCAGGATGATTAAAATCAATGTCAAACTGGCCAAAACAATCAATTTCAGTGGGGGTTGAATAATTTTGAATACAACTGTACTAGGTACATGATCTGGCACTCCCGGTTCAAGGACGCACACGTGCGCCCCCGGCGACCGGCTGCCGCTGTGACCCGATTTTTACCCGGGACCTATCGATCTTTGACGACAGAGGCAGAACAGTGGTCTGCCTATGTAAACAAGGCAGATCGTCATTCTGCTAGTAGGGAGTACCAAGATTTTGTGTTTCTGCTAAGCTTGTGTTTCTGGTTTGGCTGTAAGCCTTCTTCCACGGAAAGCACTCCCTAGGAGCACATCTAACCCATTGATTGATCCTGATGTTAGCCCCTTTCTTGCCAGTGTCATTAGTACATTGACTGTGCATTTTTTTTTTTTGCATCGATCACTGTATTGGTGTCACTGGTCCCCAGAAAATTTCACTTCTGGTCCGATTTTGTCCACCGCAATGTCGCAGTCACGCTCAAAATTGCTGATTACTGCCATTATTAGTAAAACAATATAAACTCCATACATCTATCCCTTAGTTTGTAAATGCTAAACTTTTGCGCAAAGCAATCAATATACGCTTATTTTAATTTTTTTATCAAAAATATGTAGCAGAATACATATTGGCCTAAATTTATCAAGAAATTCGATTTTTTACAATTTTTATTGGGTGTGTTTTTTATAGCAGAAAGTAAAAAATATATATTTTTTAATCAAAATGTATTGTTCTTTTTTGTTTATAGCGCAAAAAACAAAAAAAAAAACAGAGGTGAGCAAATACCACCAATGCTATTTGTATGAAAAAGGGAATTTTTCTTTAGCTACAGTGTCGCAGCGACTCACAGTTGTCCATTAAAGTAACGCAGTGACGCATCGCAAAAAAATGGCCTGGTCATGAAGGGGGGTAAACCTTCCGGAGCTGAAGTGGTAAATGCTTAATCTCACACACAGATTTTCAGATGCTGAGAAATACAGGGTGAGCCATTTATATGGATACACCAAAAACAAAAGTTGGATTCAAAATGGCTGACTTCAAAATGGCCGCCATGGTCACCACCCATCTTGAAAAGTTTCCCCCCTTACATATACTAATGTGCCACAAACAGGAAGTTAATATCACCAACCATTCCCATTTTATTAAGGTGTATCCATAAAAATGGCCCACCCGGGTGGATCCATATAAATGGCCCACCCTGTAGAATGAGAGATCAACAAAATGACAGATCAGCAACTTCAGACTTCAAAGGGACCCATGTATAATAATAAAGCATTTGCAACATCCTCTTAACACCACAAAAACATGGTTAATGCGAGGAGCCAGGACTGCTGGTGGGGCACCCAAAAAGATGAGGATCAAGGCTGTTCTGTGCAAAACCATTGCACAGAACAGGGGTGTATAACACAGGGATGGACTGCACCTAAATGGGGAAGGTGCAGATCAGTTAGGAGAGAAGATGACCCACAAGTTAGAGGGGCTTTAAAGCTAGGCAAAGGGGGGAGGGTCCAGATGTAGAGATAGCCAGTGTGGAACAAATTTCAGAGGGTAGTATTGGGGCATTAGTAGTAGGTTAACTAAAGTACCTAAACCCAAGGTAAGTATAGTAACAAGTCCTATTTGCAACCTCAGAACAACCAATAAGGAGATAGTATGCGTCCGGACAAAACTACGTACTCTAATAATAAAAAAAAAGAATCTAACCATTAATATCAATTTGAATACAGCAGCTAAAAAATTCCAGATATCTTCAAAAACATATTTTTTTTTTATATTAAACATAGCACACTGTGTATCACACACTTACTTTGTTATAGTGCCTAAAAAAAGTATGTACCCTTTTCATGTTTTTGATGTCTTAGACCAGTACATTACGGTTGATTTGATTGTATTTTGCTTATACTGATCAACATAAATTATCATGTAAAAGTAAAAATGAATCTTAGCAAAGTAATTAAATTAATCAAAATATGAATAGTACAAAACAAGTGGTTTCATAAGAATAGAACCTCATTAATTTGACACACATAAATCATCACCAGAGCAGTCAAGTATTTCTCAAAGACACATAATTAGCTAAATTAAAATCAAATGTGTATGATTAAGGTGTTCCAAGTGATTGTAGTCGAAATGCACATGTATTTGGAAGGTCCAGCTTCTGGGGAGTCAGACAAAAGAACAGTCCATGCAGTTGGAAAAAATATATAAAAGCACAGTTTAGTGTATGCAATCACATTACTAATATCTGAATATCGCATTGAGTAGAGTTAAATCCGACCTTGCACCAAAAACACATGTGGAGAAAAGTTTAACATATAGTATATTAGAACAAGATAAAGAAAATAACATACAGAATGATACTATACACACCCTAAGAGCCGGTTCACACTGGGGCGACCTGGGATCCGACTTCAAGTCGCTCCAAGTTGCGCGGTTGAGAAAATTAATGGAAGTGAATGGGAACCGTCTTATTAATACACACTACTGAAGTCGCTCTGACTTCAGAAAAGGTTCCTGTACTACTTCAATCCGACTTCTAGGCAACTTGTAGGCAACTTGTACCCATTGATTTCAATGGAAGTCGCCTCAGAAGTCGGATCACTGTCTTAACTGAAGCAACAATACAGGAAGATAACATACATTTCTCAGGCAAACCCCTCCCTCCCACAGAGCTGATTGTTGTTTGATTAGCCACTGGAAAGCCTCCTGTCCTGGAGGCAACTTGAAGTTGCATTGTATGTTGCCTGATGATTCATACTCAAGTCGTTTCCAAGTTGCCTCCCAAAGTCGTGCTGGAAGTCGTGTTGCCCCTGTATGAATGGGCTCAGAAGAGTTAAACATACAGTATATTACCCACATAAATCTTCCACTTGCAGTATCTAGGTGAGAGTGACATATCGTGAAAGTTGCAAGAATATGCTCCTTCCCTGTGTTGCATCTTTTCACAGGAAAAAAAAGGACGAGTGTGTCCTACGGTCACGTGCTGATGAGGATGCACTGTGTCCACGACCAGCACTGTTGCCTCTAGATGCAAAGCCTGCTTGCCCTCTTATCGGCTCGTGACTCTCTGCCTCTCCTTGTTGTCCTTCCAGACATACTAAATGCTTGCAGAGGACACAGACAGTACACCACGTGAAAGTACTTGCAGCAATATCCTCTGCATTTAGTATTAATATGAGCAGATCCCTGCTTCTATGAGTAAATATGAGAAACACCAGCTTTACGTTAGGTGCACAATGTGCAGAGGACACAGATAGTACACACACCATGTAGCTTTAGGTGCACACTGCAGAGGACACAGAAAGTACACCACGTGAAAGTACTTGCAGCAATATCGTCTGCCTGAAGTAATAATATGAGCAGATCCCTGACTCTAGGAATAAATATGAGAAACACCAGCTTTACGTTAGGTGCACAATGTCCAGAGGACACAGACAGTACACACACCACATAGCTTAAGGTGCACACTGCAGAGGACACAGACAGTAGACCACGTGAGAATACTGCAGCTAGCACAATCACCTGCCTGTCAGTAAATTAGGAAGAGCGGATCTAGCTAAACTCAATACAGTGTATAAATATATATATACAACACCTGGGATGCATATATATCCTCTACACACTGTGGGCCGGATTCAGATAGCACTTACGCAGGCGTATCTCGAGATGCGTGGCGTAAGTGTAAATTTGCACCGTCGTATCTATGCGCCGTACCCAGAAAACTAGATACGCCGTAAAATAGGCTTCCTCCGACCGATGCAACTTTTTTATGCCGGCGTATCGTAGGCGCATATTTACGCTGGCCACATCTGCCACTCCCATTGTTTTCGTATTCAAAAATGCGGGAGGGAGATCCGCCGATTCAGAAACGTACGTTTGGCCGGCGCAGGCTACGCGCGATGCGCGTAAGTGGGATATCTGGTGTAAAGTTACCCATCATAAAACAGGGGTAACTTTGCACCAGACTTGCTCAAGTCAGCTGGAGAGCAGCTACAGCAGCACCATTTCAGACGAGCTGAGCAACCACACTTGCAGGACAACACATCTATATGCCAACATGCCAGGGGCAGCCGTGGTCATAGCACTACTGCGTCTACGGGCACGGGAGAGGATATACCGAACGCGCATAGACGTCTTTGGCATGGGGGAATGGGAGGTGTATCGCATTTTCAGATTCAGCCCTGATGCCATCCTGGAATTAGTCAGAACCCTACATGATGACATCACCAGCAAGACACACCGCGTACATGCAGTGCAGCCACTGGTCAAGGTACTGGCAACACTGTATTTCCTTGCAAGTGGATCTTTTCAAAGAACAAGTGGAGTAGTGGCTGGGATGTCACAATCCACCATGAGCAGATGCGTGCACCAGGTTGTGCCCGCAATGCTCAGACGCATGTCCCACCACTTCATTAGACCCACCCAGGAGCATCTGCGGCAGAAGGCAATGGCGGATTTCTTCAGAATTGCAGGATTCCCACGCACCATGGGGGGCATTGATTGCACACATGTGGCACTATGGGCCCCCCATGACACAGAGCACATATACTGCAATCGGAAGCACTGGCATTCCATCAACGTACAGGTGATAGCCGATGCCCAATGCCTCATATGGCACGTCCGTGCAAAACACCCAGGGGCCAGCCACGACAGCTACATATACCGTCAAAGCACCATCCCAACGGAATTCAAACAGAACGTGTATGGGGACAGCTGACTGGTTGGTGAGTGACATGGGGAAATGGGTGTCAGGCATGACTGTCCGCCCCCATGATGCAGACATCACGAGGGGCACATGCACGACTAACATCCTCCTGTCTTTTCCCTTCCAGGTGACTCTGCATATGCACTTGGGCCCCATCTCATGACTCCATTCCGGAATCCCCAAACCACAGGAGAGAGAAGATACAATGATGCACACATACATACCCGTGCAGTGGTGGAACGCACCTTTGGCCTCCTGAAGTCCCGTTTCCGATGCCTGGATAAGTCCGGGGGGACCCTGTTGTATTCCCCAAACCTTGTGTGCCAGATCATCGGTGCATGTTGCATTCTGCACAACTACGCCATGAGAAAGGGCCTGGAGATTGACCTACATGATGACCTGACCCACCAACCACACAGTCCCCCCCTGCCCGAGGGTACCCCGTCTGCTGAGGGAAGAGCAGTCAGGAGATGACTCGTGGTAGGCTTCTTTGCACATTAAACACACACATTCATCATGGCACAAGGAGAATGCACGCATGCACACCACTGTGGTCCCTAGCACACACACCCCACATCCTCATCAAATTGGATTAGTCCAAGTTCACCAAGCAGGACTTGGGAGCAGCAACGCCACGACAAGGCTCCAGGTATGTTGCTGACCATTCATACCACATTCACACGGCCATGGGGATAAAATCTCCCCAACGAGCCAGGGTGACACCCCTTACTGGCAGGAGTGTCACCCCCCACATTCACACACCAGTCACACTGCAGCCTGCACTCCTGACCGTGTGCAGGGGTTATACCTAAAATAAAACTCATAACCTGAGTGCAAATAATAACAAAACTCATCACCTGAGTATACAAAATAAAATAAAAAACTCAACATTTGAGCCGAACAGAAAAACAACAAAAAAAAATCATCTGCCCTGGCGTTGGCTGCGCCTAGTGCCTAGGCTCCTGGTCCGCAGTCGCCTGGGGGGAGCGTCAGGTGGGGGGGTTATCTGGTGGAGGGACATCCCTCGGTCTAACCCTGGCTGCCCTCCAATGCCAGGGCAATGTGGCGGAGGTAGGTGTTAGTCACTGCCTGCATCCGCAGCTGGCGGGTGGTGTTATTGCGCTGGTGGCGCCGTGCCTGCCTCCCCTCCTCATGTACAGCAGCTGCCAGGCTCCTCCACTCCACCTGCATGGCAGCCGTATTGGCCTGGACTGCCTCTGCCAGGCTCCGCACCTCCATCACTAGGCCTGATGTGGTAGCCTGAAGATCCCCCATACATGTCAGAATGGCAGTGCAATTGCCACTCACGTCCTGCAGGCTCTCAAGGAATGCCACATTATTCCCCTCCTGCTGGGTGAGGGCCTGCTGCACTGAAAGTGCACAGGCAGCCTAGGTCTACCACCTTGTGCAGGTCCCCCACTAATGCTGACATGTGGTGGGTTTGGCGGGCCTGGTCCCTCGCCAAATTCTCCTCCATTTCCTCAGGGACACCCCTGGTTTTCCGGGTAGCCTTCCTTGGGGAAGAGGAGGCTTGGGGCAGGCTGGATGGGTGGCCCTTGAGGGGCTATCCCTGATGGGGATGGTGGCCCTGGAGGGGCTATCCCTGATGGGGATGGTGGCCCTGGAGGGGCTATCCCTGATGGGGATGGTGGCCCTGGAGGGGCTATTCCTGATGGGGGAGGAGGTTGGGGAGGGAACGGGTCTGGGGGTCTCCTCCACTATATAAAACCCATCCTTAAGAGTCACCTGCTCCTCTTCCACTTCCTCAACAGGTGAGGAGGGGTCACTCTTGGCCAGGGATGGGATCGGTCGCCCAGCAGCCGACGACGGCCCAGCAACCTCCTGGACATCTGAGGATGACACAAAACATTCACATGTTGGTGGACCCACACACTTGTCACATGTTCCCATGCCCCCCCACACATGATACACACCAAAGAGAAGATAAAACACACTTACCTGTCCTCAAGGGCTGATCGACAGAATCAAAGCCCTCCAGGCCCTCCACCAGATCCCTATCCAGGCACCTGGCAATGATGATCTCATTGGCAGTGAGAGTTAGGTTGGTGGCTGGTCCTCCTCCTGTGCCACTGGCATGCCTGCGGATCTTGCCCAGCTTCTCTTTGACAAGACGCCGCAGATCGTTACATTTTTTGCTGATATCCCTGGTGCTCCGAGCCGTAACGCCAAGGGCATTCACCTGGGTTGTTATTTCCAGGACAATACGATCTCCACCTTGCTGGTAGTGCCAGCCTGTGCCCCATAGAGGCATGCCCCATATTTATCTAGGCCCTCAATAATCACACCCTTCTCAGCAGGGGAGAAATTCAGCTTCCTCCTTCTCTTAGCACCTGGTGCAGACATGCCTCCAACAAAATGCAAAAGTCCTAGCAGTCCTAAAAAATGCTTGGGTACTTTTGCACTTGACGGGCGCATCTCTGAGCGTATTTATGCACTGGGCGTAGGCAGTGGGCCGGCGTATCTTAGGGGTTACGCCGGGTGCAGTTGTGCGCATGCGCAGATGGGGACAGACAATCCGTCGTCGTCACAGCGCATGCGCCGTTTAAGATACGCCCGACGTATCTCTCTGCGACACGGTCGGACCATCATTTGCATGGGGTGAAGCCCACTTACACTTACGCTGCTGTACGCCGTCGAAAATACGTTACGCTGGCGCATCTTGGTGAGTAATATCTTTCTGAATACAGTACATGCCTCTCCGCACTGGGCCGGCGTAGTGTAAATAAGATACATTGGCGCATATTTATGCCGGCGTAGCGTATCTGAATCCGGCCCTGTAACTCTAACTGCCTAGCCTGCCTGCCTGCCTGCTCTATCTACCTGCAATAAATGACACTCTCTCTCTGTCTTAACCACTGCAACACACTACACAAGGCCGACTTGCAGGCGGCCTTTTATAGTGTGGGGCGTGTACTAAACCCCCTGAGCCATAATTGGCCAAAGTCACCCTGGCTTTGTGCAATTATGGCTCTCCGTTTTTTGCAAGCTGTGATTGGCCAAGCATGCGGGTCATAGTGCATGCTTTGCCAATCATCAGCCAGCAATGCACTGAGATGCCGCAGTGAATTATGGGCCGTGACACGCCCACTCCCATTCGTCCCACTCAGAACAGAGGCACAGACAAACACACATGAATTTCTTCAGAATAACAAAAGGTAGCACTCTGAAACAAATGTAGCGCCTATGTACCTGGTGCTAACTAAATTTGTGTGTAGCTCAGAGTGTCGTTAAACTCTGATCCAGATTTCTAGTAGCAAAATGCGGTCTCTGTCTCAGCTTGGCTGTGCTGTGAGTCCATTCTGCTGTATTGGGGTGTTCTTCCAGCCCCAGTGCTGTAGGTGGCAGCAGTGGAGTCAAGGTTTGGGTGCTCTTCCCAGCAGCCAATTACAGGGGTTTGTGCCCCGCTGTGCATGCTGGGGAGGGATATTTATGAGGCAGACGCCATTGGTTCTGGGTTCTTCTTCATCCAGTGTGGCACCCACCTTTAGGGTGGCCACATCATGTCGCCCCATCGTTATGGCCTACCTGGCCCGGGCGTGCGTGCCACGCGGTGTTCCTGGTTCCGGGGTCATTCTGACCCAGAGCATCTGAACAGCAACGGGGATCCAGTGAGTGACTGGGTTCCCATTCTTGAAGATCCCAAGCTGTACACACACACATACACACACACATACCATATCCATGAATGGATTAAAATGACTGATCTAAATGGGTTCGTTCTTTCCACATTCACATGGGGGTGGGGTGGTATCTGGGTGCCTACCTGTTTTTAAAGGAGGCTTCCAGATTGTTGTTAAGTCCCCTGCCCACAGACCCCCACATCCACCGGGCCAGGGTTGTGGGGAGGAGGCCTTTGTCCTCATCAACATGGGAACAAGGTGCTTTGTCGGGGGGGGGGGGCGGTTTACCTAGCAAGTTACTTCACCATGTTGAAGGCATGTGGTCTGGTGTGGTTTAGGAGGGGGGCAACACTCCCATCACCCCCTTTACATCCCTGCCAGGCTGCATGCTTTAAAAAGGCACTGGCATGGATTTTTTTCTTGATTTTGGTATGAGGTTCCTACTTACAATTCATTCACACTGAATCTTAAGCTCCATGTATGATTTATGAGGAAAAGCCCATACTGTATTTTTTTTTATTTGTTTGCGAGGACAGGAAGATGTAAGAAACAATAAAGATGGGAGTACCTGTGGTCTGTCAAAGTCACATGACTGACTCTCCTCCAATCACAGAGTTCTCTGTTGCAGGAGACATGTCAGTGAGGTGCAACCAGGCCAGTACCATATAAAAATGCAGGCCACAGTATTAGGTAATATTGCAGAGCATAACAAAAAGCCTTATAAATTAGCCCTTAATATGTGAAACCCATGGCATAGATGTGCAGTCTTTTTACTTTGTGCTAAAACCTTGAATGGACACTGTCAATCATTGAAATACTGACTAATGTATAAATAAATGCATTACAACTTATGGACTAGGAAGTAAATGTAAACATAGACACTGATATAGGTAAAGTAGATTAATATTCTTGCAAATTGTTGATGCTTGGGAGGAATACAGATCTTCGTGCTTTTGCTAGTTGTTTCTCTGACAGCATATATTTATTTTCAGCTTGTTTGTGAATTCTTGCTGTAGGGGATTCATTTGTCTTGTTGTTTAGACACTTAGCCATGACTTCATGGCACATAGAAAACACAGCAGTGAAGATAAAACTTGAAACTGCTTACAGATATTTGTCAATCTCCTAACTGATTTTTTTTGAAGAATAAATAAATTGATGTCAGAATAGAGGTCAAAATATATCATTTTTACAATGCACTAGAAATTATTGTAGCCATTATATTCATTAATAATGCCATCATTTTAGATTAAAAGGTAGATTATGAAACATCTGTCAACATTTATAGGAGCAATTTTTTTTCTGTTTCATCAAAGAGTTAAATGCATAACATTACTCTTAATGCATTTTTGTAATTTTAATAACATATCATTGCTAAAGGAGAACTTTTTTGAAGTAGAATGCTTTTGATGGATCATTAGCAACATTTTATGTCATGAAAATTCTGTAAGGTATTACTCAAAAATTGTAAAACTGCTACAACATTTTTGTCCATACCTTTACCCATCACTGGACATCCCTCAGTGCTCCCTTGTTACTTTTAGTTTTTCTGTAAATATTAAAGGAAAGAACACCCGGAGCAAAAGGAACCTAAGAGTAGGGGGGACACTGTGAAGGGTGCACAGTAGGAAGTGATGTAAGTGGGAGCAGTTAGCCAGCCCGCCATGTGCTTGTTATTTAAGGAACAGGAGGCGGAGCTAGTCATTCGGGAGCAAACGGCTGAAGGAGTAGCACACAGGAAGATTTTGTCTGTGTTGCTGCCTCTTCTTTGGACATCTGGACGGCCTGCTTGAGCGGTTGCGCTCTGCAGCCATGAAGCATGACCCGGGCTGGTTTGCGAGAGCAGCTGGCGGAGATGCTGCTGGGACCGGGGGAAGGTAGGTCGATTGACCCCCTCCCTGCCCCCACCTTGCTGCGCACGAGGCGGTCACCGCCTCTGGCTCGCTTCAGCACTGAGGTGTACGTGAGGGCCAGCCGCCACTTGGGGAGCCAGATTGTGGACCCTCACCACCTTGCAGATGCACAGAGGGCCCAGCAGGGAAGGCCGGAGGTGGCGAGCCGCACATCGCAGAGTGATCCGGGGGTTGGCGTCGCCGGTGGGCATCCGGCCCAGCTGGCAGTTGCAGCGTCCCCTGCTGGTCAGGGGGACCAGCGATCGGAAGGCGAGATATCGGACATGGACTCGGATGGTCCAGGGGAAGTAGCGGGCCCATCTGTGCCTCAGCATGGACCCGGAGTGGCGGCTGGTCGGTTGGTTTCCCCTGGGCAGCCTGGTAAGTCTCCTTTTATCCCTTTGAATGTTTCTTCTCCTGTTCCCTTGTTGTCATTGCCCTCCCCTCCCACCCCCCTTCCCCTTGCATTGTTGTCAGGGCATTCGGTGGGGGGGTAGCTCTGCCGACACAAGCAGTGGCGGGGAGATCAGTTCGGAGTCAGTGGTGCATGGCGTTTGGACCGGCTTTGCTGCAGCACCTATTGGCATCTTTCTTGCAGAGCTGTAGGGACGTGGTGGGGGAACGGGTCCTCCGCCACCACAGGCTCGCCAGTGGTAGCTTGGTTGGTGGGGGACTTACTGGGGTGGCGTCTTCGCCGACGGTTCCTCTGGGGGTGCCTGGGGGAAGTCAGCAGCCTCTGGGGGCCCTTGGGGGGACTGTGGCTCCTTTAGCTGTCGCTGTGCCTGTCGGGGCTGGGGTGAGCGTCGTATCCCCGAGTGGGGCAGTAGAGTCTCAGGTGAGTAGAGCTAGCCTCATGGTGGTTGCTCCCTGCAAGTGCGGGTCGAGTGTCACTTTGAGTGGTAACTGAAAGTTCTCAGGTGAGTACGGCGGGGAGTGCAGCATCAGGGTTGACAGCGGATGGGGTCCGGTTAGCAGACGCAGCTCATGGTAAGGTCTACATCGGCTACGAGGGTGCTCTGGGGTCGCATTTGAAGTCAGAAATGAGGGAGAGGATCTGGAAAGGAGACTATGTGGAGATATTCTCGTTGCTGCCGCTCGGGAAATTCAATTTAAATAAGGTGAAGCCGGATGAGAGCAAAAAAGAGGAGGAGGAAAAACGGTGGTATCGTCTTATCCCGCGTACGTTTGTCAATTGTGCGCAGAGAGTGTATGAGGGTGTAGCTTGGCAGCGATACGATGAGGAGTTTCAACAGCGCAAGGCGGTGAGACCTGCTCTGCGATGGGATCAGAAGGACATTGGGTTGTGGATGAGGATTATGTCTCAACCCAAGTCGGGGCCTCAGCCCTTTCGGAGGGGGGCTGGGGGTGCCCGAGCCTCTTTGCGGAAAGCGCAAAGGGTTCTGCTGGCAGTACAGGAGCGGGAGGGGGTGCTGTGCCCGAGTGGCTTATGGGACCTCGTGTCGGAACAGTGATGTCTTTGGTTCGGCGGTTGGTAGCGGAATCTACTTGGCGGGCTTATGAGCGTGAGTGGCATGAGCTGGTGAGTAATCTCGGGTTAGGTTCCTCCGATGAAGACAGGCTCCACATCTTATTGTACTTTCTAGGATGGAACTGCGAGCACGGGGTGTCTGTGGCATCGTTGAATGTAAAAATGGCAGGTTTGGCGTTCTTATTTCAATTGTGGGGGGTTAAGAATGCGACAAAGTTGTTTGTGGTACGCAAGGCTTTGTGGGGCTACAGGAAGGAGTGGTGAGGCCTGATTCCAGGCAACCAGTGTCATTGAATATGTTGAAGGTGTTAGTAGGGGTGTTACCCCAGGTATGTCATTCTCCATTTGAGGTCTGTTTGTTTTGGACCGCGTTTGTGGTGGCGTTTTTTGGGGCTTTAAGGGTGGGAAGCGGTTGGCTGGTGGTTTAAGTGTCTCAGACGTGGTGGTAGAAGGAGATTCCATTAGGCTATTAGTGCGCAAGTCAAAAACTGACCAGTTGGGAAAAGGGGACCAGTGTTGTTTTGAAGAGGGTGCCCGGCCTGGCATTGTGCCCGGTGGAAGTGCTCCGGGAGTGGTCGGTGATACGGCCTCCTGGGGCGGGCCCTCTTCTAGTTCACGAGGATGGGTCACTTTTGTCTAGGTATCAGTTTGCGGCAGTGTTTAAACGTTGCCTGGAGGCCAGGGTGTTCAATTCAGCAGGCTGTTTCTCTCACTCCTTTAGGATTGGGGCAGCGACTGAAGCCTCTCATTGGGGGCTGAGCAATGACATTTTACAGAAAATAGGGTGGTGGGAATCGCATCGGTTCAGGCTGTATGTACGCCCCCATTTGCTGTAGGGGGGTGTCCCTTCCCTTGGTATTACTCGTAAGTGTTTGTGTGTGTTGTCTGTTTTTTTTCCGGGGGCGTGCATGAGGAAGCATGTCTGGTCGTAGTTTCTTCCATAATGTGTTGTGTTTTTCTGGTCTTTCAGTCCCGGTGTGCCTGATGTGGATCCTGGGCCATTCATATGTCCATTGGGGGGCTAGGAGGGCTTTGGTTAGGCCAGGAGGCAGGCAAATGGGTTTTGCATGGGAAGAGGCCATGGTGAGGTGGATCGGGACCCCAGGCACCCACCAGTAAGGGGTCACGGGTGGGCGTTGTGGCAGGAGTTTATGGTTCCTGAGGGTCGGATGGTGGTTGATATATACATATTTATATCATATATGGTTGGTACGGGTTGGGGCCTGTAGCCGTATAGGCACCTTTCCTATCTGGGTGTATAGGATATTGGTCATCGGGCTGTATGGAGAAAGTAGGATGGAGTCATTTGTCTCCGAGCTTGTGGCCAGGATACGATGGTGATGGTGGGCAGCCGATGAGATATCAATTTCTTACCTTCTCTCAGGAACCTCTGACACAGCAGTAAAAGAAAGTTTAGTTTGTTTGGGTTAAAATGTGTATGTGTTAATATATATATTTATTAAAGATATATATATATTAATAAAATGGTTATTCTATGAGTGATTTTTTATATCTTTTGGATTTAATAAAGGGGCCTTTGTTGGCCATTTAATCCAAAAGGTGTAATGTGTTTAATCTAGCAAGGAATATTTGCACGGGGTGTGGTAGGGTGGTTTAGGCCAGCAACCAAACCAGCAGTACCAGTCATGTAAATTAAGTGGACATTTTATACTAAATTAAAAAAAAATATGTATTAAATTAATTTGACATATTTAGCCATTTTTATCCAATTAGGGTTTGCCTGATCGTAAACAAATTGCGTGGATGGTTTTTGCAGGCTTTTAAATAACTTAGTTTGGTAAATCTAATGTTGATTATACAAAGATCTTATCGTCAGATTGTAATGTGTAACATGAAATTAAGCAAAATCACAAAATTCTCATAAAAGCGTTAACATAATGCATATTGTAACTGATGAAAACGGTCTGACGGACCGTTTTCATCAGACGAACCAATCGTGTGTGGGCCCCATCGGTTTTTTATCCATCGGTGAAAACACTAGGAACATGTTTTAAAATTATCTGATGGTTAAAAAAACGATCATCTGTGGGCACGTCCATCAGTTAAAAATCCACGCATTCTCAGAATCAAGTCCACGCATGGCTCATGGAGTACCAAGTCGTGCCATTGCAAACTCTCCTGGCTGGTCACCGGGTCATTTAAGCATGCTCAGATATAGAAGGTGACTAAAATTTAATAGATGGCCTCAGAATAGGAATGAATGGGATTTTGTCTGCACATTTGTAGAAGACTTTAAAGTGAGCCATTAAAGCTGCAGGAGTCTCCAAACTACGGCCCTCCAGTTGTTCAGGAACTACAATTTCCATCATGCCTAGTCATGTCTGTGAATGTCAGGAGTATTACAATGCCTCATAGCATGTGTAGTTCCACAACAGCTGGAGGGTCGTAGTTTGGAGATCCGTGGCTTACAGTGTGGCTGTGGGGTACTTTTGTGTACCAGAAGTTGTAATTCTGTCAGGATTATGGTGGATTGGTGATTATATGATCTTAAATTAGAGGGAGTCATTTACAGGATTATTGTACAATATGCCTCTCCCCGTCACATGCATCCCTGATAGCGACTACACTACTGTACTGACTCTTTTGGGTCTGAGGCACGCATGTCCTCCACCGGTGACCAGCTCCCGATGTGATTGAACACAACGAGAGCCAATCAGCGGGTCCGGTGGACATCAGGACCCACCAACCATTTCCCAGTCTGCCTGTAAATAAGGGAAGACAGATCTTGTATTTGCCAAGCAGGTACACAAATCTCTGTCTTACCACAGTTAAAGAATCCCCCACACAGTTTGAAAGCACTCCCTAGGGACACCTTTAACCCCTTTAACCCTTTTATTGCTGCTGTTAACCCCTTTCCATGCCAGTGTCATTAGTGCAATGACAGTGCATAGCACTGATCACTGCTGGTCCCCAAAAAAGTGTCACGTACACACGATCGGTTCTTCCAATGAAAACGGACCGATGGATTTTTTCATCAGATATCCGATGAAGCTGACTTTCATCAGTCTTGCCTACACACCATCAGTTAAAAATCCGTTCGTGTCAGAACGCGGTGACGTAAAACACTACGACGTGATGAGAAAAATTATGTTCAATGCTTCCGAGCATGCGTGGACTTGATTCTGAGCATGCATGGATTTTTAACCGATGGACTTGCCCACAGACGATCGTTTTTTTCTATCGTTTTTTTTAACCATCAGATCATTTTAAAACAGGTTCTTTTTTTTTTTTTTTAAACCACTTCAGACTTAACCATAGCAAGAGACTTGCTCATGATTTCATTTAATCATATATAATGTCTCTACTCCAGTTTCGCATCATTTGGGGTTGTATACAAATTTATGCATTTATCTTTTACTTTATTTATTCTTTTTTTTATTTTTTCTTCCCCCCCCTTTTTTTTCCTCCCCCCCTTTCCCCTCCCTTCCCCCCCCCCCCTATTCCCCTGTTCTTTTTTTCCCCCTCTTCCCCTCCTTCCTCTTCCCCCCTCCCTCCCCAATCCCCTAATGGTTTGTTTTTACCTTCCTATTCATCTAATAGCTTCCCCAAATATTTCTCAGATGCCTTAAAGTCTTTCCACTGTCTCCATTTTCTGTTATAATTGTTGAGTTGGCCCACATCACAACTGCAAAGGTATTCCATGCTGCTATAATTTTCAACTCTTTCAAACCATTCTTTTATATCTGGTTTATTTTTATTTAGCCATTTTTTTGGTATTAGCCCTTTTGCGGCATTTATTAATGGTGGGATTAATGTTTTCCTGTATCTTATATTTGAATCTTTGGGTTCATGAAACACACAGGCTTGTACCGATGAATTTTTTCATCAGATATCCGATGAAGCAGACTTTCATCAGTCTTGCCTACACACCATCAGTTAAAAATCCAGAATGTCAGAACGCGATGACGTAAAACACTACGACGTGCTGAGAAAAATGAAGTTCAATGCTTCCGAGCATGCGTCGACTTGATTCTGAGAATGCGTGGATTTTTAACTGATGGACTTGCCCACAGACGATCGTTTTTTTCTATCGGTTTTTTAACCATCGGATAATTTTAAAACAGGTTCTACGTTTTTTCACCGATGGGAAAAAAAACGATGGGGCCCACACACGATCGGTTCATCCGATGAAAACAGTCCATCGGACCGTTTTCATCAGACGAACCGATCGTGTGTACGCTACATTACACATACATTACAAAAATATCAAATAGTTTGTAGACGCTATAAATTTTTCGCAAACCAATCAATATACGCCTATTGGGATTTTTTTTACCAAATATATGTAGCAGAATATTGTCCTAAACTGATAAAGAAATTGAGTTTTATAGCAGAAAGTAAAATATATATATATATATATATATATATATATATATATATATATATATATTTTTTTTTTTTCTAAATTGTCATTCTTAAATAGGATATTAATAAATGATAAAATACCACCAAAAGAAAGCTCTATTTTTGGGGAAAAAAGGCATCAATTTTGTGTACAACATCGCATGACCGTGCAATTGTCAGTTAAAATAACACAGTGCCGTATTGCAAAAAAATGCTCATCAGGAAGGGGGGTAAACCTTCTGGAGCTGAAGTGCCCCTCTCCTCTTCTTTCCCAATTTTGCACCCCCTCCACTTTTTAGGAAAACATACAGGTATTCACTGATCTAGCTTTAGTCACTATGGGCCAGATTCACATACCTTTGCGGCGGCGTAACGTATCGTCTTTACGTTACACCGCCGCAAGTTTTCAGTGCAAGTGCCTGATTCACCAAGCACTTGCGTGTAAACTTACGGCGGTGTAACGTAAAGCCGTCCGGCGCAAGCCCGCCTAATTCAAATGGGGCATGTACCATTTAAATCAGGCGCGTTCCCGCGCCGAACGTTCTGCGCATGCTCCGTTAGGAAATTTCCCGATGTGCTTTGCGCGAAATTACGGCGTCCCAACGTATTTTTGAACGGCGACGTGCGTTACATCGTTTCGTATTAACGGACATCTTACGCAAAAAAAAAAAATTGAAATTTGACGCGGGAACGACGGCCATACTTTAACATGGCTGTTCTAAATGTAATCCATGAAAAAGAAGGCCTGAGTTTGCGACGGGAAAAACCGACTAGCGACGACGTAAGAGATTGCGACGAACGCGCGTATCTTCGTGGATCGCCGTAATCAGCTAATTTGCATACCCGACGCTGGAAAACGATGCGAACTCCACCCAGCGGCTGCCGGAAAATTACACCTAGGATCCGAAGGCGTACGAAGCCGTACGCCTGTCGGATCTTAGCCAAAAGTCGTCGTATCTTTTTTGTGAATTACAAATAAAGATACGACGCGGCAAATTTGAAAATACAGTAGATACTCCGGCGTATTTCCTCTGTGAATCTGGCCCTATGGTTATTATATTCACATTGTTTCCTTATGTTCACTTTTTCTCTTTCTCAGGTTTGCGTTACTGCATGACTTATCTTCATGCAACATTGCACTATATCACCCTGTTTCACAGCCCCTGGTACATCTCTATTTCTCACTCACACTTGTTCCTAGGCTATAATAAGTTCATTATGGATATACATTATGGTAATTACCATTGTCTTATTATAGCCACATATTTATTTCTATAGACCTCTTGGAGTCACTGTTTCACACCTTCGACGACATCAGCGCAAATGGCGTATCCCTCTGGGGAGCTATTGGCTTGCTCTACTCTGGGGTTCTTATCTCCACAGCTCCTGGGACAGACATCCATGTTGACTCCTGTCCATCCAGCACCATATATGGACAGCCTACATGCAAGTAGGGGGATGATGCTCTCTCCTCCTAATTCTTTTCCCTTTTTGCTTTTGCTGTTTTCTGTTTTGTTTTTAAACATTAGATAATTTTTGGTCTTGCATATCATTTTTTCTACAGATATTTTGTGTGCATCCGCTCCTGATGAGGTGGCACAATCCCTGAAAAGCATAGAGCTTTCCTAGATGCATACATATAAGGTTTTTATAAATGATGTATTTTACTCTATGTAATTCCTATGATTCTTATGGAGCAACAGGGCTCATGACATATACAGTGTATATGTGTTTTATTTTATATTATGCTATACTATTGTAATTGATTGACCTTTGGTCACTACTGTACATTGGTTTCATGATTGTATGTACGTACTGACTCAATATAGTATACACATCGGTTTCCTTTTATGTGCCTCAAATAAAGTCCCAAAAACCCTCCTTTTTCTTTAGGAAAAAATAAAAAACATTTTTATAGAACAAAATGTGCTTTTATTGTTTTTTTCCTGCAGGAGCCTGAAAAGCATTGCACCCAAGATCAGTGGATTGCAGGTATGTCAGGCTCCAGCAGATACATACTCCAGCTTTCTATTAGTAAGCTGGAGGACATGTCAATGAACTATGAGGTGCTCATCAGAGCCCTCATAGAGCATCAAGTACTGTAAATCAACTGCTGTGGTAAAAATAGGACTTGCTGTGAATGAATCACAGCTGCAACATTTTTTTGAATATGTCATAGCGGGTGCAGGCAAAGGATCCCCCACTCACAGTCACAGTGGAAGGGGTGAGTGGAGAACAAGCTGGAACATGTTACATGTAGGGGTGGGCCAAACGACCCCCAGTTCGGTTTGCATCATAGCTTTCAAACATTGAGAAAGTTTAGAACCGAATAGCAAACCCCATTGAAGTCTATAGGACCCAAACGTGAAAAATCTAACGTGCCCATTTTAAAGGCTTATATGCAAGTAATTGGGCATACAATGGTTATGGGGGTCCAGGTACTGTACTGCCCTGGAGGACATATATCAATAAAAAAAAAACTTTATAACAAACATAATTTTTAAATGAGCAGCGATTTATTAATGCTTAAAGTGAAAGCATAAAAATGAAAAATGTCTTTCAATATAGTGCCTGGGGGGTCCTTTTAAGCCTCGTACACACGATAGGATAGCCAGAGGACAACCGTTGTTTTAGGTTAACCGATGAAGCTGACTAATGGTCCGTCGTGCGTACACACCATCGGTTAAAAAAATGATTGTGTCAGAACGCGGTGACGTAAAACACAACAACGTGCTGAAAAAACGAAGTTCAATGCTTCCAAGCATGCCTCGATTTGATTCTGAGCATGCGCAGGTTTTTAATCGATGCTTTTGCATACTAATGATCGGTTTTGACCTATCGGTTACCAGTCCAAACTTTAAAGCAAGTTCTCATTTTTTTAACCTAAGGTTAAATAACCTATGGGGCCTACACACGATCGGTTTGGACTGATGAAAACGGTCCTTCAGACCGTTGTCCTCTGGCTATCCTATCGTGTGTACGAGGCCCTAGTCTACCTGTAACGTGGCACATATGTACTGTGTATAGAAGCTGCTTCATAAATAATTGCATTTATTAAAGAAAAAAAAAACAAATTTTCCCTGCAAGCTTTCTTTATGTTGTAAGCAACTGTAGAGCCAGTCTGTATGATGAGGTTACAATGTAGTGCACTGGAAACAAGATTAGAGATTTTTTGCCTTCAAACTGTAACCTTATAGAGGTACTCTTGATGAAAGCAATAATTGGCCTTGCTTTTAAAAATTGCAATGATATGCACCTGTCAAATAAGTGTGGAAAAATTGGTCTTTATTTGGGTGTTAAATGTGCCCATGAAACCTACACCAAAAAAATTCCTGCAGAGATTCCACATCCCAAAAACCCTTAAATCAGCGACATTGGCATCAGGGGCTTCATAGTTGCTGGTAATCCAGGACTGATTCATTTGTGGACAGACGCATTCTATTATCAGTAACAAAACCTCCAACAGCACTGAATGCCCATTCGGAAAGTACACTGGATGCAGGGCAGCCCAGCAACTCAATTGCATACTGGGCAAGTTCTGACCAGTGGGCTATTCTCATGACCCAGTAAGCCAGTGGATTGTCGACTGGAAAGCTCTCCATGTTTGTTTTCGCCCCTAGATAATCCACCAAGTGATGCAGACGCTGCCGATGGGATGTGGAAGCTGACAGCGTTGGGCGCTGAGGACTAAAAAAATTCTGAAATACATCACTTAGGCAGGTGCATTCTCCACCGCTCCTCTCTGGACCAACAGAAGCCTCAAAACTATGTTTTCCATGACACTGTAAACTACCAGTCGGGAAAAGCATTAGAAAAAAAATATATCTTTAAGGTGTCCTTGAGTATACATCTTCTGCACACGCTGTGGGAGTGGGATGAGTTCTGAGTCTTTCCCCTTGTAGCAGTGGTCAAGGAGGGTTGCCAACCAATAGTGATCCTACTCCTTTACAGGACATATTCTTGGGTCCTTTTGCAGGCTTTGAAGCACGAGGGAGCCTGTGCACTGCAAATTTGCAGAGGCACTATAAGCAGACTCCTCAGGGTCACTGAGGATTATAGTTTTTGGAACTGGCTCCTCTCAGCCACGTACTACTCCCAAGGGCTCTTCGGATGGAAAACTATATCTTACTGTTTGACGTATGTCTTTCTCTGCTTCAATGCCTCCAAAACTGCCAAAATTCTCTTCCTCCCTCTCTTCTTGTGTGTTCTGTGGCATAGAAAAAATGGTGTCTGCATAAAGTGGGCCTTGAGAGGAAAGGAAGTCCCCCCGTTGCTCTGCCTTAAGTGCCCTGTCCATAATGCCTGCTCCAGCAGGAACACAACATGGATTGTGTCACTGATGCATGCATTGTCATAGCTCACCATCCTTATGGCCTCCTTAAATGGTGACAGTACAGTTCATGCATCCTTTATGAGCAGCCATTGGTGTGGGGAAAAAAAAGCTGAGCCGGCCTGAGCTGGTCATTGTGCCATACTCACACAGGTACTCGTTGATGGCCCTCTGCTGTGTGTGCAGCGCTGCAGCATTGCCAAAGTCGAGTTCCACCTGGTGGGCATGTCACAAATCAGGTGGTTTACGGGAAGGTGGAATTACCGCTAAATTTTAGTCAACTGAGTACTGACTGTGTATGACCACCTGAATTAGCTACAGACTCTTCTGGCCTGCTTTTGTAGATCTTCCAACCATGGGGAGTCCTATTTAGGAAACGCTGCACCACCAAATTGAGGACATGTGCCAGGCATGGTCTAAGGGCGGACAGGAGGTTTGTGCCATTATCACACACACCACCATTCCTGTCTCCAGCTGGTGTGACGTGAACCTCTAGGCATGTCCCTGCAGAGCTGCAAGAATCTCTGCTCCAGTGTAGTTCCTGTCCCCTAGACACACCAGCTGAAGCACTGCATGGCACATTTTAGCCTGACTCATTGAATAGTCCCTTGAACACTTGTGGTTCATAGGACAATTCAAATGAGGAGGGCATGGAGGCAGAGGAGGAGGAAGAGGGGGCAGAGCTGACAAATCTGGCATCATCACCACTAGCTGTATGGAAATGTGGGGGCACAACAAGCTGCAGCACTGAGCTCTGTTCTGCATCCTTCTGAGTTTCAAGCAGAGTTAACCAGTGTGATGTGAATGAAATGTATCGTCCCTGACAATACTTCCTGGGCAACGTGTCAGCAGTAACATGGACTTTGCGACTGACTGCCTTGCCCAACGATGCCACAACATTGCATTCCATGTGATGGTACAGAGCTGGAATGGCCTTATGTGAAAAGAAATAGAGAATGGGAATCTGCCATTGTGGTACAGCACATTCTGCAATTTCACGTAAGGGGACAGAATCCACCAGATGGAAAGACAGAAGTTGTAGAGTCAGCAGCTTTGACAAGCATGCATTTAGATGCTAGGCATGTGGTTGTGACAATTTTTTTTCTTTGTTGCAGCAGATGGGGCAGAGACATTTCCCGGCTATAGTCTACAGCTGGTGGTGTGCTGCTGGCAGATGTGCTGCAAGGACCTGGAACACCCTGTGCTATCCCATTATCCCTGTCAGTGGAGGCAGCTGAGGGGTCATGAGGTATAGCAGGGCCATACTAAGGTGAGTAAGGAGGGGGAACAGATTTGCGGCCCTTTTGTGTGACTTTCAGGTGCTCTTAAGAACAGGCTGAGTGGTGGAAGGTTAAATGCCTTGTCAACCATGTGGTACCAAAATGGCTGGTGTTTATGCCACGCTTGATGTGCTTGAGACAAAGTTTGCAAATTGCAACAGTGCGATTAGCTGCCCATGTGCTAAAAAAGGCCCAGACAGCTGAGCAGTGGGAAGTGGGCCAGGAGGGAACAGCTCCACAATGTGATGCTATGAGAAGGGAAGTCTGCTTATCCTTGTTGTCCTCCCAGACATGATGGGGGGGGGTGATTAAGACAATGTAGTATAGATGTGGAAATGTGTACATGGATGCTCTTTAATCAATGGAAAGTTGGTGTTTGGTGCACTTTAACTTGAGTACACAATATTACACAGACACACTCTATCCACTTAAAGACCTCAGGTGTTTTTCAGATTTGGTGTTTGCAAGACTAAAACAGTTTTTTCTGCTAGAAAATTACTTAAAACCCCCAAACATTATATATATTTTTTTTTCTAACACCCTAGAGAATAAAATGGCGGTCATCGCAATACTTTTTGTCACACCGTATTTGCGCAGCAGTCTTACAAGCGCACTTTTTTTGGAAAAAATTAACTTTTTTGAATTAAAAAATAAGACAACAATAAATTTGGCCCAATTTTTTTATATATTGTGAAAGATAATGTTACGCCGAGTAAAATGATACCCAACATGTCACGCTTTAAAATTGCGCCCGCTCGTGGCATGGCGTCAAACTTTTACCCTTAAAAATCTAGATAGGCGACGTTTAAAAAATTCTATAAGTTGCATTTTTTGAGCTACAGAGTAGCTCTAGGGCTATAATTATTGCTCTCGCTCTAACGATCGCGGCGATACCTCACTTGTGTGATTTGAACACCGTTTTCATATGCGGGCGCTACTCGCGTATGCGTTCGCTTCTGCACGCGAGCTCGTCAGGACGGGGCGCTTTAAAAAATTTTTTTTTTTTTTTTCTTATTTAATTTTATTGATTTTATTATTTTTTACACTAAAATATATAAAAAAAAAAAATGATCACTTTTATTCCTATTACAAGAAATGTAAACATCCCTTGTAATAGAAAAAAGCATGACAGGTCCTCTTAAATATGAGATCTGGGGTCAAAAAGACCTCAGATCTCATATTTAGGCTTAAATGCAAAAAAAAAAAAAAAAAAAAAGGAAAATTTGTCATTTAAAAAAATGACAGAAAAAAAATTGTCTCTTTAAGAGGCTGGGCGGGACTGACGTTTTGACGTCACTTCCGCCCAGCAGAGCTATGAGGACGGGTGGGGGCCATCTTGCCCTCACTTAAGTCCTCACTCTTCAGGCGGCAGCATCGGATCTCCTCCGCCGCTACCGACGGCTCCGGTAAGCGGCGGAGGGCGCGGAAAAGCGGCGGGAGGGGGGGGGCCCTCTCCCGCCACCGATAACGGCGATCTCGCGGCGAATCCGCCACGGAGACCGCCGTTATCGTTTACACGGCCGCCCGCTGAAAACATGGATATCTCAGTTGTGGCAGCAGCTGCTGCCGTTACTGAGATATCCATGTTTAAAAAGAGGACGTATATATACAGTGGGGGGTCCTTAAGTAGCTATTATACTACAGTAAAACTGCACTGATGCACTGCAATATACTGCGTCAAACGTGCACTACTGCAAAGAAATGTACTGCATTAAATGGCACGCAACACATTAAATATATGGCACTAAACTAGCAGTAACGCACTGAATTGTACTGCATTAAATGGAAGATAATGCACTGAAATATATGGTGTTAAACTTGGAGTAACAGACTGAACTTTACGGCGTTAAACTTGAAGTAATTTACTGACTCACAGAAATGAACTGCGTTAAACGGCACGTAACGCACTGAAATATACTGTGTTAAACGGTCACTACACTCACACTGACTGAACTATCCCTATATTCACACCAATGTAAAGATGAATGGTCGCACTACACTCACACTGAACTATCCCTAGATTCACACTAAACTGATATTCTACACTGACAATAGAATCAGAATAGCACACTGTCTAATAGTACTGAACAGAGCCCTGTTATATCTCTCTCCATGCCGATATCACACTGAAAATGTCTGCTATTGAAAGAATACTTTTATAGTGTGGGGCGGGACTAACAGCAATGAGCGATAATTGGATAGAGTCATCATGACAGCATACAATCATGGCTCTGACAGTGCTCTGTGCCCTGATTGGGCAAAGCTTTAATTGTCTCAGTCAATCGGGGCTTTCAATGCACTGTGCAGCAGAGCAATGCATTGTGGTTATTCAGCGGGCCGAACAAACAGTCGAACGCCCTGATAATTTGGTTGTTCGGCTCAAACTCATGCACAGCCTGAACCGTTCGCCCATTCCTAAACCCCAAATACGTGTTCAACATGTAACATGTTCCAAAGGTGAACTTAGATTTTAAAGTCTCTTAACAGTATAAACTTACTAGATTATAAAAGGCTTAGTAATACATATTGTAAGTTTTGCTACTTTAACCTTTTGCATCTTTACTGTATTCACACATTGTGTGTATGCATTGATTTGTTCGACAACATGTTCTCATAACCAATTGGATGGTTAACTGCTAAGTTTTAGGTTACCTCTCTACATTCAACGTATTTAAAATTCTAACTTTTGTATGTGTAGCGGATGCTTGCTACTAGTTAATAACATCCATCATTTCACCCTGCTGCCAGACCTCCATATATCACTCTCAGAGACAATGAACAGTAATTTTGCTTTGTTTTTATTTGGAGAAAGGGAATATGCCACTTTTTGCGATTCGGTACTGCGTCGTTTTAACTGACAATTGCGTGTTCGTTGCGACGTGGCTCCCAAACAAAATTTGCGTCTTTTCTTTTCTCACAAATAGAGCTTACTTTTGGTGGTATTTGATCACCTCTGTGTTTTTTTTTTTTTGTTCTATAAACAATAATAAAGCAAAATTTTGAAAACAAATGAATATTTTTTACTTTTTTCTGTAATAAATATCCCACAAAAATATATAAAAAAATACATAAACTTACGATACGTATTCTTCTACATATTTTCCTAAAAAAAAAATTGCAATAAGCGTTTATTGATTGGTTTGCGCAAAAGTTATAGCGTCTACAAAATAGGGGATAGTTTTATGGCATTTTTATTCATATTTTTTTTTTTACTAGCAATGGTGGCGATCTGTGGGGTTTTTATCGGTACTGTGACCTTATGGCAGACACTTCGGACACATTTTTGGGACCATTGGCATTTTTATAGTGATCAGTGCCAAAAAATGCATTGATTACTGTAAAAATTTCACTGACAGGGAAGGGGTTAACACTAGGGGGGCAAGGAAGGGGTTAATTATGTTCCCTAGGTGTGTTCTAACTGAAGGGGGTGGGACTGACTAGGGGAAATGACAGATCGCTGTTCATACATTGTATGAACATGCGATCAGTAATTTTTCCCCTTGACAGGACCAGGAGCTGTGTGGTTAAAAGGAACAAAAGGGTTAACTCACTGGTATTAAGAAGTGGGTTAAAAAAAAAGACAGGAAGTTGTAGGGGTGGGTGGAGGAGCATAGAGGAGACTGTGGACGGTGGATTGGTGTGCAGCTGTGAAAGTGCATGGCAGTGTCCAGCCTGGAAACCTGCTAGCAGGGGAAGTTACCCTCTGCAAAAATTGGGGACTGTTTTAGGCTTCACGTACACTGCCGCTAGTAAACTGACGCTTAGGAGCAGTTGGGCATTTTTGCTTCTAAACACAAACGAGGCTTAATGGATGTTTTTAAACCTGTGTTACTCTCTGTCAAGGTAAATTGTTCAGAAGAGGTTTTAAAATGTCCTGTGTACATTAAGCCTTACTGCGATGGCAGTTCTAAACTCTGCAAGTCGGTGAGACTTATATTTCCTTCTGTTATTTTGCTATTGTGAAGGTGCTTATGCTTTAATAAACATTAAAGTAAAACCTTGGTTTGAGAACGTTTTCCAAGACAATCAAAATGTTTTAACAAATTTTGACTTGATGTACAAGCAATGTCTTGATATAAGATTAGTGTCATGTCACAACTGAGTATTAAAAAGGAGAGATGAGCCTCTAATGCTGCATACACACGACCATTTTTCGGGTTCTAAAAAATTACGTATTTTTTTATGTCATTAAAAAACGATCGTGTGTGGGCTTCAGAGCATTTTTCAGGTTCTGAAAAATGGCCCAAAAGTTTTTCGAACATGCTCTATTTTTTCACAACGTTTTTTAACGGGGTTGTAAAAAATGGTTGTGTGGGGTCTTTAACGACGTGAAAAATCTGCGCATGCTCAGAAGCAAGTTATGAGACGAGAGCGCTCATTCTGGTAAAACTACCATTTGTCATGGAGTAAGCACATTCATCACGCTGTAACAGACTGAAAAGCTCGAATCGTCTTTTACTAACACAAAATCAGCTAAAGCAGCCCAAATTGTGACGTTATCCGAATGTAACTTCCCCTTTATAGTGCCGTTGTACATGTTGTACGTCACCGCGCTTTGCTAGAGCATTTTTTTTCCACGATCGTGTGTGGGCAAGACCGTTTTAATGATCAAGTTGAAAAAAACTTTGTTTTTTCTAGAGCCTGAAAAACGTTGTTTTTTACAACCCGAAAAATGATCGTGTGTACGCAGCATAAGTGTAGCAATATGGTCACATTTAATGAAGGTACAACATTTAGCAACTTATTGCTACACTTATGCCCTGTACACACGATCGGTCCATCCGATGAAAACAGTCTGATGGATTTTTCCATCAGTTATCCGATGAAGCTGACTGATGATCAGTCATGCCTACACACCATTAGTTAAAAAAACGATCGTGTCAGAACGCGGTGACGTAAAACACAACGACGTGCTGAAAAAAATGAAGTTCAATGCTTCCAAGCATGCGTCGACTTGATTCTGAGCATGCATGGATTTTTAACCGATGGACGTGCCCACAGATGATCGTTTTTTTCTATAGGTTTTTTATCCATCAGATAATTTTAAAACAAGTTCCTAATTTTTTAACTGATGGCTAAATAAACAATGGGGCCCACGCACAATCGGTTTACTCTGATGAAAACGGTCCATCAGACCGTTTATCAGACAAACCGATCGCGTGTACGCGGCATTAGAGGTGCCTCTCCTTTCTTTTATACCCTGTTAAAAAAAAAGCTTTGATATACAAGTGCTTTGGATTACAAGCATGTTTCTGGAACGAATTATGCTCGCAAACCAAGGTATATACCTGTGTATGTATGTATATATATATATATATATATATATATATATATATATATATATATATATATATATGCACCCAATAAGTATAACAGTTGTACCTTAACACAGGTTACACATTATATCCTGACCCCATAGCTGAAAAAAATTGATGCCTGCATTTGAACCATCTACACTCAAAATGCCTCTTTTCCTCACTATTAATTCCCATTGCCTTTGTGAAATAAAACCTCACATTGATTAATCTTTTTTCACATTTATAAAAAAAAAAAAAAAAACATTTAGTGAAAAGAGGCATCTGCACCTTCACCTATTAGGCAAAAACCACCACAACCCTAAGTACATCTGTTGTCTGGAAAATTGTGCTTCTCATCTTTCACTTCATTTATAATGTGAAGCATGTCGCATTACACACACACACACACACTCACCAAAACATTCACTTGATCACTTCTGCCATCTCTGATGTGATGCATCAGTGTTTTTAAAATGTGTTTTAAAGGGTTGGGAGTACAAAAGCTGGGTTAAATTGACTATCTCTAGTGATGTCATGCTGATATTCCATCATTTCCATGTAAATTCTGCTAAGCTGCCCATTTGTGTGTGATGCTAAAAGGCAGTTTTGCATTTCATGTGGAACACCATGTTCTGGCTTGTCACTGTAAGCTATTCAGCATCCAACATTTTCTTATTTTTGAAGATCTGTGCTAAATCAGAACCTTGGCATATCCTGTGCTATTTTAAAACTGATGGGAGTATGTGAATGGTTGTTTAGGAGGCCGCTTGATTCCCTCCAGTGTCAGGCTGCATAAAGGTGGAAAACCCCCCCACCAGTTGTGTTCAATGTTTACAGCAGTGGTGTCTCCAGCTTTCGTATTTAGGGGGGGCACATGGGGGGACAGGGACAAATGTAGGGGGACCCAACTATAAAATGCAATTATATATATATATATATATATATATATATATATATATATATATATATATATATTGTAAGGGGTTAGCTCGGTAGCGGGGTGTGTGACCCCCTTGGATGGGTTCACCACACACTGAATTTATACAGACTGGCAGTCGAAGACGATTGAAAGCAAAGTTTTTGGTTTATTTTTCCATCTTGCTGGAAAACAATTGCAAGCATCCAAACAGCATAAACAAAATCAAACATAAATGTAACCCTAGCCACTCTGGGCGTCTACCTTCCACACAGGAACCTATCTATGGAGTCTTGCTCAGCCTAGCGCTGGGCAGACAGTGCTGGTCATACAGCACAAAACAATAGTCTTTTGATTTTTATCACACAGAAAAATCACTCCTCACCTCCTCAGAAGACTTTCAGTGCTGCTCTCCTACTCACAAAGCCTTAGGAATGATGCAGCAAATTAGTGGTAATCCTCTGGGCTACTTACAGAGGCCTTAATTGCCTCATTCTGAACAGCTGGAGTCTTCCAACGGCCTCAAATCTTTCCTGGCTACATTTTTCAGCCGACGCCTAATAACAATTGATGTATTGTCTAACAAGGCAGAAATGTATGTCCCGTCTGTGACAACACCCACAGATTTACCTGACTTCCTGTCACAATATATATATATATATATATATATATATATATATATCCTGGGCCCTTTACTACGATCCCACAATGGGCCCTTTCACATGTTCTGCAGTGAGCTCCCTTCCTACTATACTGGGCCCCCCCCAGGGTGGCAGAAAACAAGAGATATATGTCACCAGCATACCAAGAAAATATAAGTGTCCAAACAGTGGGAGAACTATCAGGGTTGCAAAGGTTCTCTTGCCACCGGGCCCTGGTGTTCTGCCACTGTGGGGTTCCCCAGCTGTCCCTGCTATTGACAGCGCTGGTCTGGCATCTGTCTCCTTGGCAGCGGCGGCAGTCTATAAGGACCTAGTGCTGGTGATATTATTGGTGCATGCAGGGGAAGCTGGAACTATTGGTTATAGAGAGCCGAGCCCCCAGCTGGTCACCTAGTAGCAGTAATGCTGTATAACCTTCTCTGTTGACATGCTGATCGGGATGTGATCCAGGTGATGCTCCCAGTCAGATCTAATAAACACAGTATTTATTAGCATCAAGAGTACAACCACATTATATGTATATATATATATATATATATATATATATATATATATATATATATATATATATATATATATATATATATATATATATATATATATATATATATATATATATATATATATATATATATATATAATCAATCAATCGTATGTTCAGCAGCCATGTGGGCTCTATGCCTGTAAAGTGTGGGCTTTGATCAATAAAATCACTGATATTTAACACTAGGATTTTACTAGGAGCATCACCTGGATAGCATCCCGATCAGCTTGTCAGAGAAGGCTCCACTGCTGCTAAGCAACCTGCAGGGAGCTCAACTGTCCACAATCAATAGAGATAGGCTCAGTTGTGTTTGAAATCCCACATGCCCGATCCCGCCAGGAAGCCGACACTCCACAGTGCTAATCACAGCCAGTGAGACATTTCCTGATCTGTGCAGCTGCTAGCCGGAAATGTCTCACTGCCTGTGATTAGCGCTGTGCAGTGTGGGTATCCTGGCAGGCTCTGGCATGCGGAATTTTGCCTCCGTTCCCCGTTGATGCCCAATAGGTAATGGCAACTCTAGGGGGGGCCAGAGGGGGCCCTGACCCCCCCAACATTATGATGTGCCCCAGCATGTGCCCCCCCATTTTTGTATTTTGCTCAGGCCGCCGCTGGAGTAACAGTCTCTCCTGAGAGGGAGAGCGTTCCCAGTCAGCTCTGCGGGACATTCCTCCCCCTCCCTCTGCTCGCTGACACTGCATAATGCGAGATTTAACACAACCACAGCCGCCCGATCTGCTACTTCCCCTGCATCCTCATTGGCATGGAGAAGAGCGAGTTGCAGAAAGGACTCCATGAGCACTGTGGGGGAGGGGGGGCCCAAGCCTTCATCTCAGTTACTGAAAAAACAGACTGATTTCTCCCATCCTTAGGACAGGAGAACCAGCCTGTAAATTCCGAGAGCAAGCTTAGCTGAGTGTCAGTCTATGACACTCTTTTACAGCCCAGCGAGTCCAGCCACCCCCCCACTCTCCTCACATACGAGCAGGGAGGAATACAGCTCCTCCTCCTCCTCCTTTCAGTCCCGCCCACATTATCCCGGTGTGCTGTATCTGAAGAGAGGGGATGTGTGGGCGGGAAATATGAAAATCAGCAGCATGTGTGTGAATGATGCCTGAGATTCTAGCCTGGACAGTGGGTAAGTGTGTGCACTGCAGACTGCAGTACACTGTAATCACTGAACTGCATTATCTCCATCCCTTCTCTCCCCCATCTGTCTCCCTCCCCTCTCCTGTTCTTTCACGACATTCACAATTTACTTATTGTAACAGTCACCACCGTTTACGATAGTCCATTCCATCGCCCCACGACAGCTTTTCCGACAGTCCGACAGACATCAGACACGACCCATTTCATTTCCCAGAATAACCAAGACAACACAAGCTCTGGTACTGGTTCCAAAATGAATGAATCCTTTAATGGTAACTTAGGTTTGTTATATACAGTACAAGTATGTTACAGTTAATCACAGGGACAAAGACACACTCCACCCACACATCACACAATGGGGGGCTTCATACACATTCCATTAGATAATGACATTCTGATGAGTTAATTACTACTCATTACCCAGACGGTCTGGCTCCGCATTTACAGGGGTTAATTACTACAGGTTGACAAGTCACATTCCACATCTTAACAGTGTCATTAACATACACAATGAACAGGTCTTAGGAGCAGACCCAATTAGCACAATGGACACAAAACAATATTAGCATCACACAATCGAATGTCTAGGAGCAGACTCAATTAACACCTCAAAAGCATGTGTCCCCACATTGAATGAAAACACTCTATTGACCTGTCGGAGTCAGACTTTAACAACTTGTAATATTTCAAGATATCCTGCAAAACATGAATTATCAGTAAAGTCCCATCGCATGTAATTTATCATTATCATTTCTCAGTCACCCTATGCCCAAAAGGGGCACAGGATGACCCTAGACCCAGGAGTAATTAGTGACGCTGGCACAGGAGTACCCCCCATCCTTCAAAAGTCTCTGGGTGTCACGGGCCATTCTGTTACACTTTCACTTTCAGTTAGGCAGGTAATATACAGTGCACATTTCTTTCCTACATCCACAGATTGCAAGAAAGAAACTTGCATGATTCCCCCATCAACACAGACAGTGCTGACAGGGGAATATCCCTCCTGCCCAGCAATTGTATTCTCCTGACAAACAGTGATTCTCATTAGTGGCTATACAGCAACCACTAGTGATAATCATAAGAGAATCTGCTCATTAATGGTTCAAATCTCAGCCAGTTCCTGCTGAACCAGCTGAGATTTAAACGGTCTATGGCTGGTCTTAGCTCTTAGGCAGCCCATACATTGATCACTTTTTTTCATTCAACTATTAGGTTGAATGAAAAAAAAAAAAATGATCCAATTCCCCCATCTACACATTATAGGTGGATGGGGGTAACCTCCCAGTGTGGACCAGTGCTGGAATAACCAGAGTTGCTGTCCTGTCCCGGCTATTCACAGCGCTGGTCTCTGTCTCCATGGCAGCGGCGGCAGCACATTGGAACCCAGAGATGGTTACTTTATGGGGCTGATGTACAGGAGGGCCAGCACAATTTGTTGTTAGAGATGGGCTGGGCATGTTCAAAATTCCACATGCCAGAGCCTGCCAGGAAGCCCACACTGCACAGCACTAATCACAGGCAGTGAGACATTTCACGGACCACTGCTGCACAGATCAGGAAATGTCTTACTGCCTGTGATTAGCACTGTGGAGTGTTGGCTTCCTGGCGGGATTGGGCATGTGGGATTTCAAACACACCCGAGCCCATCTCTATTGGTTGTAGACAGTTGAGCTCCCTGCAGGTTGTTTAGCAGCAGTGGAGCCTTCTCTGACATGCTGATCGTGTTGCAATCCAGGTGATGCTCCCAGTCAAATCCTAGTGTTAAATATCAGAGATTTTATTGATCAAAGCCCACACGGCTGTGGAACATACGTTTGATTTGATATATATATATATATATATATATATATATATATATATATATATACACACACACACACACACTGTATATGTGGTTGTACTCTTGATGCTAATAAATACTGTGTTTATTAGATCTGACTGGGAGCATTACCTGGATCACAACCTGATCAGCATGTCAACAGAGAAGGTTATACAGCATTACTGCTGCTAGGTGACCAGCTGGGGGCTCAGCTCTCTATAACCAACAGTGCCAGCCCTCCCCTGCATGCACCCATAATGTCACCAGCACTAGGTCCTAATAGACTGTCGCCGCTGCCAAGGAGACAGATGCCAGACCAGCGCTGTCAATAGCAGGGACAGGACAGCTGGGGAACCTCACTGTGGCAGAACACCAGGCCCCGGTGGCAAGACAATCTTTGCAACCCTGAAAGTTCTCCCACTGCTTTGGACCCTTATATTTTCTTGGTGTGCTGGTGACATATATCTCTTGTTTTCTGCCACCCTGGGGGGCCCCAGTATAGTAGGAAGGGAGCTCACTGCAGAACATGTGAAAGGGCCCGTTGTGGGATCGTAGTAAAGGGCCCCAGGTGATATATATATATATATATATATATATATATATATATATAAAATTGCATTTTATAGTTGGCCCCCCTACTTCTGTCCTTGTCCCCCCATGTGCCCCCCCTAAATATGAAAGCTGGAGACGCCAGCGGGTGGAACATCAGTAGCTGACGTCACCACGCTCCCAGCTGAGCGGCCTGAGCCGAAGCTGGTTTGAAATTTTTATCCAGAATCTTTTACTTTGTTGCTAAACGAGCCTTTATAGATGTCAGTATTTTTTTCCCCATCAAGTGAAATAAAGAGAACTCCTTTTTTAAAAGTACTGCACTATGAAGTCTCTCTTTTTTCTTCATCCACATGTTTTCTAACCATCCTTTCACGTGGATTCCATCCCTGGGAGATCTGTTCGAGATAACAGTGTCCCTGCCATCTGCAGAAGAGGAGGGGAGCAGGAGTGAACATCCCGATCCAGCTGAGGATAGACGTGTACAGTGCCTGATTGATCCCTTTGGGGTCCTACGGATCCGGTAAGCGGCCATTCACTTACCCTTTGAAGGATTGTACTGAAGGCACCTATTTACTCTGTTGGTCGGTTAAAGTTTTGATTACCCCAAGAAGGAACACACACATGTGGGATGTCCATATAGGACTGCATGCACATGACCATTCATCATGATTATATCATTCTTTTGATTTGCTAATTTTTATTTTTTTATCAGGACTCTGCATTTATATAAATTGGTTGCACACTTATTTGGTTTAGTTTTTTGTGTGTCTTGAGACTAATATTCTGGCTTTTTTTTAGGTGCTGCACCGTTATCATGTATTAATTTCTCATTATTGCTCTTCATTCACTTGTTTGTATTTTCACTATTTCACACTTTGTGTATTAGGGGTAGCGCGGAATGTTCTTGCTACAAAAGAAATTTTGAACATGCCCAGCCCATCTCCAACAAAAAATTGTGCTGGCCCTCCTGTACATCAGCCCCATAAAGTAACCAGCACTGGGTTCCAATGTGCTGCTGCCGCTGCCATGGAGACAGAGGCCAGCTCTGTGAATAGCCGGGACAGGACAGCACACTCTCAGTGATTATCACTAGTGGCTATACAGCAACCACTAGTGATAATCATGTTTGTCAGGAGAATACAATTGCTGGGCAGGAAAGATATTCCCCTGTCAGCACTGTCTGTGTTGCTGGGCGAATCATGCAAGTTTCTTTCCTGCAATCTGTGGATGCAGGAAAGAAATTTGCACCATACTGTCACGGAACCATGAACCAGACGTACAACAAGAGATAAGTGAAAATAAGAAGGCTTTATTGAAAATCAAGCTGTAAAGCAAAAGTCCAAACGAATGGTAAAACCGAAGCAGAGTCTTGTGAAGCCAGAGGTCAGGAACCAGAAGGGTAGTCAGATGAAGCCAGGATCAGGAACCAGCAGGGAAGTCAGACGAAGCCAGGATCAGGAACCAGCAGGGAAGTCAGACGAAGCCAGGATCGGAACCAGAAGCAGCAGCAGTCTTAGAAGCATGTGAACACAGGAGGACCAAGCAAGGAACTGAAGCCACAGACCTCCTTTATATATGAGCCAGGCATCCAGCTCCTCCCAGTGGGAAGGAGGAGCCGCAGGGTGGGAGGCTACAAGAGACCCAGAAACCAAGATGGCCGCCAGCACATGTCAAACGAAGGAGACAGGAGAGAGGTAAGACCATGACAGTACCTCCCCCTCAAGGGCCCCCCCTCCGCGGTGCAAAAAACGGTTTCCGAGGGAAGCGTGCGTGGAAGGCTCGGAGCAAGGCAGGAGCATGGACATCTGCGGAGGGAACCCAGGAACGCTCCTCTGGACCATAACCACGCCAGTGGACCAAAAACTGCACCCGACCGCGGACCAGGCGTGAGTCCAGGATATTGCTCACCTCATACTCCTCATGATTGCCCACTTGGACCGGACGAGGCCGAGGAACCGAGGAAGTGAAGCGATTGCACACCAGTGGCTTCAACAGGGAGACATGAAACACGTTGGAGATCCGCATGCCAGGTGGAAGCGCAAGGGCATAGGCTACCGGGTTTACCCTGCGAAGCACTCGGAAGGGACCAACAAAGCGAGGAGCCAGCTTGGGAGTGGGCACTCGAAGGTTGAGGTTGCGGGTGGACAACCATACACGGTCTCCGACCTGGTAGGAAGGAGCAGGCGCTCGTCTGCGATCAGCCTGAAGTTTCTGGCGCTGCGCAGAGACTTCAAGGGACTTCTGGATCTGTACCCAAGAAGCACGTAGGACGGAAAGGTGATCCTCCACAGCCGGAATATCCTGGGGAGAGAATGCCTCCGGTAACACGGCAGGTTGGAACCCATAATTGGCCATGAAGGGAGACGTCCCAGAGGAAGAGTTCACAGCCGTGTTCCTGGCAAACTCAGCCCAAGGCAGGAGGTCAACCCAATTGTCCTGGTGATCGGAGACATAGCAACGAAGGAATTGCTCCAAGGCCTGATTGGATCGTTCTGCGGCCCCATTGGACTGAGGGTGGTAGGCCGAGGAGAAGGAGAGATGAATCCCCAACTGGGAGCAAAAGGCGCGCCAGAACCTGGACACAAACTGACTCCCCCGATCCGACACTATCTCCTTGGGCAAACCGTGCAACCGGAAGACCTCCCGGGCAAAAATCGTGGCCAACTGTTGTGCAGAGGGTAACTTCTTGAGAGGAACACAGTGGCACATTTTGGAAAACCGATCCACAATCATGAGAATGACCGTATGGCCTCGGGATGCAGGGAGGTCCACAATGAAATCCATCCCCAGGTGTGACCATGGGCGCTCCCCGGTGGCTATGGGTTGCAGCAGGCCCAACGGAAGGTGCCGAGGGGACTTACTTTGGGCACAAACGGAGCATGCCGCTACATATGCGGCGATGTCGGAACGTAGGGAAGGCCACCAGAACAGACGTGAAACAGCCCAGGACAGCTGATTCTTACCAGGATGCCCCGCGGTCTTGGAGTTATGGTAGGTTCGCAACAACCGAGTGCGCAACTCCACAGGCACAAAACATCTGCCGTTGGGTGTCCCAGAGGGAGCACCAGACTGAGCCGCAAAAATCTAATCACCAAGGGGAGAGGTTAGGCTGGTGCGAATGGCGGCCAGGATCTGATTCGGAGGTATGACCGAAGTCGGTATAGATTCCTCCCTGGACAACTCGGAGTACTGCCGTGATAAGGCATCCGCCCTGATGTTCTTGGAACCAGGTCGGTAGGAGACCACGTAATTAAAACGTGACAAGAACAGAGCCCATCTGGCCTGACGTGGTGTCAATCTCTTGGCCTCAGAAAGGTAGGTCAGATTCTTGTGGTCCGTCAGGATGAGAACCGGAACCACCGAGCCCTCGAGCAAGTGCCTCCACTCTTTGAGAGCCTGCACTATGGCCAATAACTCCCTGTCACCAATCTGATAGTTGCACTCCGCGGGTGACAGTTTCCGGGAGTAAAACCCACAAGGAAGCAGCGGACCCTCTGGTGTCCTACGCTGAGACAGAAGGGCGCCTACTCCCGTCTCGGACGCGTCCACCTCGAGGACAAAGGGCAACCCAGGGTTGGGATGAGACAGAATCGGAGCTGACACAAAGGCGGATTTTAGGGCCTCAAAAGCCCGGATGGCCTCGAGCGGCCAGACCTGGGAATTACTGCCCTTCCTGGTCAGATCCGTGAGAGGCTTGGCCAGCATGGAGAAGTCCCTGATGAACTTCCGATAATAATTGGCGAAGCCCAAAAAACGCTGCAAGGAACGAAGACCACTGGGCTGAGGCCACTGTAAGACAGCCGAAACCTTCTCAGGGTCCATGGAGAACCCCTCAGCGGAAATGATGTAACCTAAGAAGGTTACCTGGGATCGGTGAAATTCGCATTTCTCAAGCTTACCGAACAGCTTGTTTTCTCGTAACCGTTGCAACACTCGCTTGACATCCAGAATGTGGGCCTCCATGGATTCAGAGTATACCAAGATGTCATCCAAATAGACCACCACACACTGCTGCAACAGGTCACGGAAAACATCGTTGATGAATTCCTGAAAGACTGCGGGCGCATTGCACAACCCAAAGGGCATAACCAAGGATTCATAATGCCCAGTCCTGGTGTTAAACGCAGTCTTCCACTCATCGCCCGCCTTGATCCTTACCAGGTTATATGCCGCCCTCAGGTCGAGTTTGGTAAAGACCGTGGCCCCCTTAAGGCGATCGAACAGCTCGGAAATCAAGGGTATCGGGTAAGCGTTCTTGATCGTGATGCGATTAAGGCCCCTGTAATCGATGCAAGGCCTCAACTCACCGCCCTTCTTTTTCACAAAGAAAAATCCAGCCCCTGCCGGGGACGAGGATTTGCGAATGTGACCACGGGACAGCGCCTCCATCACGTACTCCTCCATGGCCTCATTCTCCGCAACCGACAGTGGATAGACCCTGCCGCGAGGAGGAGCGGCACCAGGTTGTAACTCTATGGCACAATCGTATGGGCGGTGCGGAGGTAGGGCAACTGCGCGCACCTTATCGAATACATCCCGGTACTCCTCGTATTCAGGAGGCAACAGAGAGTCCGAGGAAGTACACAGCAACTTGACAGGCCCAAGGATGCAACTAGCCCCACACTGTGGTGACCATGAGAGGATCTCGGCTGATCTCCAGTCGAAAGTCGGATTATGCTTCTGGAGCCAGGGGTACCCCAAGACCACCGAGTAGTGTGGAGACGAAATAACCTGGAAGCAGACCGACTCTCTGTGAACGGCACCAATGGCTATCCCCACTGGAAGGGTCTCATGAGTCACGTGTGACGGCTGGAGGGGTCTGCCGTCTATCGCCTCTAGAGCCAGCGGGGAACCTCGAGCCTGCAGAGGAATGGAATTGGCGGCAGCGAACGCACTATCAATGAAAAAACCACCAGCACCAGAGTCCACCAACGCCTGGGTCGTCACCGAGCCCCCGACCCAGGAGAGGACAACAGTGATCAGTGGTTTATCAACACGGGAAACCGGGGACGAGGAGACTCCACCCAAGATCTGCCCCCGACAGGATCTCAGGTGCGAGCGTTTCCCGGACGGTTCGGACATGCCAACCGAAAATGCCCACCGAGACCACAGTACATGCATCGGCCCTCGCGTCTCCGGAGTACCCTCTCCCCCTCGGACAGGCGAGCAAACCCCAGCTGCATGGGTTCACCCCCAGACAAGTCAACCCCAGGAGGCGTGGGAGGAGAGGGAGGCACGGGTGGGACAGCAAACGTAGGCGCCAAAGTGTTAGGAGGCCTCCGCAGGCTCTCCTTAAAGGAAGGTCTCTCCCTGAGTCTGGTGTCAATCAAAATCAGGAAAGAAATAAGAGCCTCGAGCTCCACCGGTAGGTCCTTAGCTGCAACCTCATCTTTCAAGGCATCCGAGAGACCATGAGAGAAAGCAGCGACCAGAGCCTCATTATTCCAGCCCACCTCTGCTGCCAGGGTACGAAACTCAATGGCGTATTCGGCTACGGATCGTGAACCCTGTCTGACGGACATAAGGAGCTTCGCAGCAGAGGCGGCGCGAGCCGGCACATCGAATACCTTCCGAAGAGAAGCAACAAAACCGGAAAACTCGGCAACCACCGGATTGTTGTTCTCCCATAAAGGGCTGGCCCAGGCCAAGGCCTTGTCCGAGAGCAGCGAGATCAAGAAGCCCACCTTTGATCTCTCAGTGGGAAAGGCATGTGGCAGCAACTCGAAATAAATGCCCACTTGGTTAAGGAAACCTCGGCACTGAGTTGGCTCTCCCCCAAATCGCTGTGGAAGGGGGGCAGAACCGGTCATACCCCGAAACACCGCAGGCGCAGCAACAGGTGTCGGGGTAGACTCTGGCGCAACAACCGGAGCGGCAGTAGGAGCGGGCCCAGGAGCGACAGCCGACCCATCGGCAACGGAAGCGAAATGAACCGTGCGTTCAAGCAGGGTTTGCAACGCCACGGCGAACTGACCCAACAGGTAATCCTGCTGATCAAGTCTGGCAACCAGCGTGGGTAGCGAGGATGGCCCTGTACCGTCAAAATTCATGGCTTGGTCCTAATGTCACGGAACCATGAACCAGACGTACAACAAGAGATAAGTGAAAATAAGAAGGCTTTATTGAAAATCAAGCTGTAAAGCAAAAGTCCAAACGAATGGTAAAACCGAAGCAGAGTCTTGTGAAGCCAGAGGTCAGGAACCAGAAGGGTAGTCAGACGAAGCCAGGATCAGGAACCAGCAGGGAAGTCAGACGAAGCCAGGATCAGGAACCAGCAGGGAAGTCAGACGAAGCCAGGATCGGAACCAGAAGCAGCAGCAGTCTTAGAAGCATGTGAACACAGGAGGACCAAGCAAGGAACTGAAGCCACAGACCTCCTTTATATATGAGCCAGGCATCCAGCTCCTCCCAGTGGGAAGGAGGAGCCGCAGGGTGGGAGGCTACAAGAGACCCAGAAACCAAGATGGCCGCCAGCACATGTCAAACGAAGGAGACAGGAGAGAGGTAAGACCATGACACATACAGTATATTACCTGCCTAAGTGAAAGTAAATTGTGAATGTCTTGAAAGAACAGGAGAGGGGGAGGGAGACAGATGGGGGGGGAAGGGATGGAGATGCAGTTCAGTGATTACAGTGTACTGCAGTCTGCAGTGCACACACTTACCCACGGCCCAGGTTAGAATCTCAGGCATCATTCACACACAGCCATGAATGCTGCTGATTTTCATATTTCCCACCACACATCCCCTCTCTTCAGATACAGCACACCGGATAGTGTGGGCGGGACTGAAAGGAGGAGGATGAGCTGTATTCCTCCCTGCTCGTATGTGAGAAGAGTGGGGGTGGGGGGTGCCTGGACTCGCTGGCCTGTGAAAGAGTGTCATAGACTGACACTTGGCCCAGCTTGCAGTCACCACTCTCGGAATTTACAGGCTGGGTTTCCTGTCCTAAGGACAGGAGAAATCAGTCTGTTTTTTTTAGTAACTGAGATGAAGGCTTGCCCCCCCCCCCCACAGTGCTCGTGGAGTCCTTCCTGCAACTCGCTCTACTCCGTGCCGAGGATGCAGGAGAAGGAGCAGATCGGGCAGCTGTGGCTGTGTTACAAACAGGAGTCCTCCCTCAGTGTTAAAGTGTGCTGGTCTAATTTGCCAAATGCAGAAACATATGAATACCAGAAAATGGCTTTATATCTACTGTAAATTTTTGTACAGGATTTTTACAGGATTTAGATGATACTAAGCTCCGTCCCTGTCCAACACACAAGACCAATAATATATACAGTATACATATAGGGAGTATCTCCTCTCCTGTGTAGAAAATACTCCCAGATCTACTACCTGCAGGAACTACCAGCCCTGGCTGTTTATCCACCAGCTCACCTGCCAGCTCTGAAGATCTCCCAGAGCAAGGGATAGGAAGGGTTAAGCACCACGCTGCTGTCCTCCTTAAAGCTTGCTACATGTGGCAGTCTCTCCCCTTGTAAATCCCTGGGGATGCTGATGTATTCACTCTGTCCTCTGTGTTCCCTGCTGCTCAAACAGAGATGCTGATGGAATCTTCCCAAGCCAGTTCGAGTCTAGCGTGGAGGCAGAGACCCCCCCTAGGCCACTGACATCCATCTCAGCACTCCATCTTCTACTCAACTCCCCTGCTCCACCATATTTGAGGGCTGACTCAGCCACCCTGTCAGGACATTCTGCCTGGGTATTGGCCAAGTTACCTCAAGTATGCAGATCAGACCCTTCTGGCCTCCACCCAAAACTTCTAGATCCAGTGGGAGGTACCAGAGACCTGCCTCTGTGGAGCCATCTAGCATAACCTGCAGTAACCCTGACCCAATTTCTGACTCACAAACTAACCATGAGACATATAGGCAGATTCAGAAAGATTTAGGCAGGCGTATCAGTAGGCCTAAGTCAGAATCTGCGCCAACGCAAATTTAAGCGTATTCTGAAAACCAGATACGCTTAAATTAGGCTCAGATACGAGCGGCATAAGTGTCCTACATCGTCGTATCCTAAGGGTAATTTTTAGGCTGACCGCTAGGTGGCGCTTCTATTGCAGTCGGCCTTGAATATGTAAATGAGTAGTTACCCCGATTCACAAATTTACGCTACGCCACCGTAACTTAGCAGGCAAGTACTTTGTGAATCATGTACTTGCCTCGCTAACTTACGGCGGCCTAGTGTAAACACGATACACTAGTTAAGGCGGTCTTTCTGAATCTAGCTAATAATTTAAATTTGCCTGCACAAACACTAGTAGCACACTAGAGGGGGCTACACTTATAACTGAGGTCCTCCAGCCCCCTATCAGCTTATGGACCGTGTCCAGTTCCAGCACATTCCTCCTAAGAACTGGAGACCAGAACTGGCAACATACTAAAAATAATTCTTGTAAATGATGCTGATATAGGTGTAGAACTGCCACCAGTATTCAAGAAAGGACAGAAATACATCTCCATTCAGACTTGCTCCTCTTCCCACCCTATCCCATGTTGCTGGGGCCATAAAGTAGGACTGTAATGTGAAGAGGAGACTCTTTGATGGGAGACTATGATGTTACTGGGGACAATGTGATGGGGGGGACTCTGATGTATAAGGGGGTACTCTGTGATATGAACAATGGAGCGACTCGGATGTGATAAGGTAACTCTGTGATGGGGGGGACTCTGAAGGATGCAACATAATTTTATCGTGAGGACTCTGATGGAAAGTAGGATCTTCTTATTTGACATAGGTACTCTGACATGATGGGAGAGTCGGACATGAAGGTGAGACTCTGATGTGATGGGAGGGTGCTTCCATAAAGGGGGAACTTTGTTGTGATGGGGAGCCTCTGATATGATAGGACTCTGATTTGATAAAGAGGGACCTCTGATGTACAGCTAATTTCTTTAAGATGATGTGTGCATCATCTCAGGCTCAGGTCTTTAGTGATTGTAAGAAACAATTGTGTCGAACATTTTTGACTGGGATGCCTTGATATTTTGAGTACTTCTAAAAGGGTGCAGTGACTAAAATAAAATAAAAAAATGGAAATACTGCAATGGCCTAAGAACATGTAATTAAAAGAAAGTTAGCCTAAAAAACATTCAAATTAAAGCATAAATACCTTAATGTGGTTATAAAGGCGGAAGGTTTTTTATCGTTCTGCATTTCCCTGCAACCCCCCCTAAATACATACCTGAGCCCAATCTTGAGCCAGTGATGTACACAAGAGCCGAAACTTTCTCTGCTCGCTTGCTCCTTATTGGCTTAGATAAAGCAGCAGGAGCCATTGGATCCCACTGCTGTTAATCAGATGCAGTGACGAGAAGTGGGGGTGGGGTGGGACCAAGCCCTGTTCTGTGTCTGAGGGCCTGAGAAGAGGATGGTCAGGGATCTGTGCAAAACCATTACAAGTACAACATGTTTGTAATTTTAATTAAAAAACAAAAGCCAAGATTCACAATCACTTGCCACAGATTTATACACTGTGCAAAGAATCCCTAAAGAAATAAGTAGATGCTGGTAATTCACACAATTAATTTTTGTGTAAATGCAGTTTTGCTGGACAAAAAAAAAACATTTTTTTTTTTTTATAATGAAGCCCTATGTGTTCATGAAGACAATAGCATGGACGCATGCAGAAGCAACCGTTTTTGTTCATTAATATCTAGATTCAGGTAGGGCGCCGCATCTTTAAGGCAGCGTAGCGTATCGTATTTACGCTACGCCGCCTTAAGTCAGAGAGGCAAGTACTGTATTCACAAAGCACTTGCCTCCTAACTTACGGCGGCGTAGCGTAAATGGGGCCGGCGTAAGCGTGCCTAATTCAAATGAGGATGGGGGGGCGTGTTTTATAGAAATAATTGGTGACCCAACGTGATTGACGTTTTTTACGAATGGCGCATGCGCCATCCGTGTACATATCCCAGTGTGCATTGCTCCAAAGTACGCCGCAAGGATGTATTGGTTTCGACGTGAACGTAAATTACGTCCAGCCTCATTCACGGACGACTTACGCAAACAACGTAAATTTTTCAAATTTCGACGCGGGAACGACGGCCATACTTAACATTGGCTAGGCCATCTATTTGTTGGAATAACTTTACGACGGAAAATGCCTTACGTAAACGGTGTATCTTTACTACTGATACGCCGGCGTAACTCTTTGTGAGTCTGGCTATTAGAACATAAGAAATACTTCTACCAACATGTGTCTGTACTGGGTCGCTAGGTTGAATGTGATTTTCATACACAAGTATCAGGGGTTCAGTCAGCACAAATCAGAAACGTTCTACATTTTGGGGCTTATAAGTACCAGTCCATGGATAGTCAGTGTCACCAGTCCCGATGGGTGTCTATTCCAGATGTCCCTAGCTTTTAGAATAAAATGAAAGTAGAAAAAAAAAGCATATTCCTGGCTCATATGAAAAGATGTTCCACTGACAGAATTTCGTTTTTTATTAATAATTCATTTAATTGCTAACATTCACTGAACCATAGTAATCAATTAGCAACAGATAGGTTATAGCTATCTGGAACAGACAATGAAAGCAAATGACTGATTTCTTGAGTAATGCATATACTGTGCAGTCCATTTTCTGGTGATAAGTACTAAGCTGGCTTACCTGCAAGTTTGCAAAATCTTGTAAAACTCATTCTGCATGCAAAGAATTTCCTTCGAAGAGAACCATAAAAAAAGCTTTAATTTGCATGCATGAACTAGACTTTACATCAATAAGCTATCACGTTAGACATCCACCTGAAAGCTGACAGGTTCATTACTTATCTGAAGTTACATTTCCAGAGCATGCATTCGGCATCCTGGGTCTCATTTGCCTGATTATCTTTTATTGCACAAGTCAAGTAAGTAATTATTTACACCAGGTTGGCCAAGTGGGCATATCAACCTGGAGACAGTAAGTATATTCCTGCGCTTCAACTTGGTTTCATATGTTTCATAAACACTATTAGGGCTGATGGTGAGAATCTATCATGCAAATGCTAAAACACCCAGCAGATGAGAGACATATTTTATGAGCCTGCAGCCTAAAATGATTGAACTCCAGTCAAACATCTGTATCATTCCAGCGTGCCAGCTCCATTGATTCTTTGTGATACAGATTGAGCACACAGTGACAAGGGTTTTTTTTTATTGCCTGAGAAGAAAAATGAAGCAGAAGTAGTGCTGTAGATTTTAGTGTCAAAGAAATAAAATATGTCCGATACATTCATGATGGCAACACTGAACTTGTGATAACAGTACTACCAGACTACATCAAATGATGCAATATAGATATGGTATAACTCCAATTATCACATACAACTTTAGTCTCTCTTGGTTTGAGAGTAACTTGGTTTGAGAGCGTTTTGCAAGACAAGCAAAATGTTTTAATATATTTTCCTTTAATATACAAGCAATGTCTTGATATAAGAGTAGTGTCATTTCACAACAGAGTATAAAAAAAGAAGAGAGGAGCCTCTAAGTGTAGCAATATGGTTACATTTAATAAAGGGTACAACATTTAGAAACTTATTGCTACACTTAGGCCCCATACACACGATAGAATCCATCCGCTGAAAAATCCCAGCAAATGGGTTTCAGCGGATAGATCCTATGGTGTGTACACTCCAGCGGATCTGTTTCCGCTGATATTTCTCCCCTGGGATGGATTCCAGCAGATCGAATATTTGCTGACATGCCAAACAAATCTATCTGCTGGAATCCATCCCAACGGATGGATCCACTGGTCTGTATAGACTCACCGGATCCATCCATCCGAAGGGATCCCCCGCATGCGTCGTAATGATTGGACGCATGCGTGGAATTCCTTATATGACAGCGTCGCGCACGTCGCCACGTAATAATCGCAGCGACGGCGCGACACGTAATCGCCAGAGGATTTCGGCGCGGATTTCAATGCGATGATGTGTACACTCCATCGCATAGAAGTCCGCGGAAATCCTCGAGAGGATTTATCCGTGGAAATGGTCCGCTGGACCGTATCCCAGGATAAATCCTCCCGTGTGTATGGGGCCTTAGAGATGCCTCTCTTCTCTTTTATACCCTGTAAAACAATGTTTTGATATAACAAATTATGCTCGCAAACCAAGGTTTTACTGTATATATATAAATATATATATTTCTATATTTCTATCTAAACAAGGTTTGTTTTAAAATAACTTTCTTTTTAGGTGGCTGTGTGTTGTAAGACCTCTGTGTCTATAATCATTTCTAGGCTAAGTCCATTTTAGTAGTAACCACATAGGAACCTAGGTTCTCTATACAAGGTTCCCCATCAGACTTATTTGATGCTTTTTAATAAAACATACATTTTTTTAAGATATATATTCTGGCCCATCAACTGACTCACTAGAACCTTATTCAGTGGTGGGCATGCTGCTAGATGCAGAGTAGGGCAGACATGACGACATCTTAGGGCCGCTGGGACTAGGGTTGCCACCTCATCCCCTTAAAACCAAACTGGCTGATTAAGGTGGTAATTAAATTCCTTTTGTGCCGTATGTGCATAAAATTAGCCTCAGAACCTGTGTTTGGGTTTGAAGGGATGAGGTGGCAACCCCAGTTGGGACACTGTGCACCATGTTTGGTGGAGGGGTCATGATGCCCTATACTCCCAACAGGTTTTATTAATTATGCCAGGTTAAGTAATGTTGGGTGTCATTCAACTAAGAAGACTGAGCAGATCTTCAGTAAAAAAAAAAAAAAAATGGTACTTTAGGAAAAAACTTGAGTCAGCAGGGAACGATCATTGCTATGACTCAAGCAAGAAGTTGTGTTTAAACATGGCAAAGCTTTTTGGAGATTTTGTTGGTTGCTTAATTTGGGATATATACATTTTTAAAACACAAACAAAAACACAGTGTGGACTAGCATCTGTAAGCTTTTGTTCAATGTAGTAATCAGTAATTTCCCTTTGATTTCCCACTGCTGCGTTCACCAGCAGGGAGAGAGAGAGCATTTGTAAACTTCAATTCAAGACTTGAAACTTACCAAGGCTGAGATCTCTCTCCTAGCTCCTTCTTAATGTGGAAGTAAAAGCTTGTGTACGATTTTTACCTATAAGTAAAGCCTATACTACACAGTAAAATACAGTAAAATATTTCCTAAATTATATTTACTTTAAATGCAGCCATTGATAATACCCACACATGTGCTCTGAAGGAACGGAATTCCCATGCCATTCCTTATGCCGTGGCATAAACAGCGACTTCCATGTGCATGCGAGAGTGATGTCATCGTAAACCCTATTACGTGGAGGTCACCCGCCCACGTAATAGGGTATCCCGTCCCGGCAAGCGGGGAATACCCAATTATGTCAGGTGACCCCGCCCCTCTTACGTCATGGGGGTTTTGTGTGGAGTGGAGACTGCAGCATCGCCGGACATCAGATCACCGCGGGACATAGAGAACAACGCTGGACAGACTGGATTGCATCGCTGGAATCTTTTATTTTTAATTTTTTAATTTTTAATAAAGGACTTAATCCAACTGTGTCTGTGTGTTTTTTTAAATGTTTACATTTTCTTTGTGAAATGGTAGGGGTACAATGTACCCGCTACCAATTCACAATGGGGGGGGGGGCGGAATCTGGGGGTCCCCTTTGTTAAAGGGGGCTTTCAGATTCTGATAAGCCCCCTGCCTGCAAACCCCCACAACCACCGGGCAATGGTTGTGGGGATGAGGCCCTTGTCCCCATCAACATGGGGACACCCTCCCGATGTTGAGGGTATGTGGCCTGGTACGGATTTAGGAGGGGGCACTCTCTCGTCCCCCCCTCTTTTCCTGTGGCCTTCCAGGTTGCGTGCTCGGATATGGGTCTGGTATGGATTTTTGGGGGACCCCATGCCATTTTTTTTATTTTGTGGCGGGGTTCCCCTTAATATCCATACCAGACCTGAAGGGCCTGATATTGAATTTGGGGGGACCCCACACTTTTTTCTTTTGGTTTGGGGTTCCCCTTAATATTCATACCAGAACCAAAGGGTCTGCAAAGGGGGGACCCCCTGACGTTTTTTTTTTAATAATTTTGATCTGTATTGCCGGGGACCAACAATTCATTAATAGCTGTGAGTAGTTTTAAATGACTTTTTTTTCCTTTAGAAATTACACTTTGTGCAGGGACAGTTCTAAACATGGTCTACTTTACAGGCATACTATACACACCCCCCAGGTACGAAATTTAAAGGACTATTTCACTTTTTTAGTTTCACTTTAAGCATTTTTAAAATCAATGCTCCCGAAAAAACTGCCATTTTTAAAACTTTTTATTTGCATTAATACATGGGGCAGGACCCAGGTTCCCAAACACTTTTTATGACAATAACTTGCATATTAACCTTTAAAATTAGCACTTTTGATTTCTCCCATAGACTTTTAAAGGGTGTCCCACAGCTTTTCGAATTTGCCACAAACACCCCAAATTGTTCGCTGTTCTCCGAATAGGCAAACAGCCAATATTCGAGTCGAACTCGTGTTCGACTCGAACATAAAGCTCATCCCGATACATGACCTATGACTACATGACATGACAAGTAGAGCTGAGAGGGCAGAGTGATACTGAACAAAACATCATAAATAATACAACATGACACAAATGATTTTCTATGGGAGTATTTTTTAAATGTAGCACTACCCCCGAAAGAGCTGCTGGTTTGTTTTGGGTGGCACATTTACCTCGTGGCTCTCCGAATTCCTAGGGGTGTATGGTGCATATAGCAGTAGTAAAAGAATGTCCAAGACAAGTGTCTTTTGCTGTGCTCTTTATTACCCAGCCAGGTGAAGTGGTGAAGAAGGTAAAGTTAAAAGGAAAAGCTGAGTTAGGCTTACCGGTAACTCCTTTTCTGAGAGTCTTCCAGGACAGCCCATGAGACCTAGGGCTCCTCCTACCAGGACAGGAAACACGTTAACCCCCACCAGATAAAAGGGCGGTCCTCCAGGCCCCATGCCAGTCTTCTCGAGAACCGTAGGACTACCCTGAAAAACATATGCATTAAAACACATAACTTCCATACAACAAAACCGGGTGGGAATCCGGCTGTCCTGGAAGACTCTCAGAAAAGGAGTTACCGGTAAGCCTAACTCAGCTTTTCTCTCAAGCGTCTTCCAGGACAGCCCATGAGACGATGAGACAGAACTTACCAGTCTAGGGTGGGACAACTGCCTGAAGGACCTTTCGACCAAACGCCTGATCTTGAGCGGATAGCAGATCCAGGCGATAATGCTTAATAAAGGTCGAGTAACTGGACCATGTGGCAGCTTTACAGATTTGTTCCCGTGAAGCACCAGCCCTCTCAGCCCAAGACGCAGCCAAAGCCCTTGTTGAATGCGCTGTAACAAAAGGTGTGGGAACTTCTCTGATTTTATAGGATTCTGAGATTGCCTGCTTAATCCATCTAGCCAATGTGGCTTTAGATGCACCTTTACCCTTGTGTGTACCTGAAGAAAGTACAAATAAAGCGTCTGTCTTCCTGAAGGTCTTGGTGACCTCTAGATATGCAAGAAGGGTTCTTCTTACATCCAAAAAACTAAATTTCTTTTCCTGATCACCCTGTGGTGAACTACAAAAGGATGGCAGTACAATGTCCTGTGATCTGTGAAATGTACTAGCTACCTTAGGCAAAAAACCTGGATCAGTTTTTAATACAACTCGATCCTCCAGAATCGTGAGGAAAGGCTCCCTCACTGATAAGGCCTGTAACTCGCTTACTCTACGAGCTGAGGTAATAGCTACTAAAAAAAATGTTTTTAAGGTAAGTAGTTTAACAGAAATATCCTCTAAAGGTTCAAAAGGAAACTCTACCAGAGTTTGAAGTACCAGGGACAGGTCCCAAGTTGGACAACTTCTTACCACTACTGGCCTGGCCCTTGAAATGGATTTAAAGAATCTAGCTACCGTGGGATTTTCCAAAAGAGAAAACTGGAGGAAAACGCTGATAGCTGCCGCCTGCACCTTCAAGGTACTAACTGAAAGACCCTTGTCGACACCCTCTTGAAAAAATTCCAAAATAGAAGGAACATCATGCGTTGATCTTTGGTTTTCAGACAACCATGAATTAAACTTTTTCCAAACTTTGGAATAAATGGCTCTAGTGACTGGTTTTCTGCAATTTATCAAGGTTTTGATCACCTTGTCCGAAAACCCCTGAGCCTTCAGTATCTTCTCTTCAGATACCAAGCTGTCAAGCTTAATGAAACCACCAGTGGGTGTGACACTGGACCCTGCGACAACAAGTCCTCTCTGTTCTGAAGTCTCAGTGGAGGCTCCGAGACCAGAGACTGTAGCAGGGAAAACCATGGGCTCTTGGGCCAGAAGGGGGCGATCAAAATCAGGTCTGTCTCTTCTAGGAGAAACTTCCGGAGTACTTCCGGAATGAGTCTGATCGGCGGAAAGGCATAGCAAAGGTCGAAGGGCCATGGATTTGCCAGGGCATCTATCCCCAGTGATCGATCCTCTGGGTTTAGAGAAAAGAACTCCTCTGTCTTGCGGTTGTCCTGATTTGCGAACAGATCTGCTTCGGGACAACCCCATTTGTTGGTGATCTCCGCAAAGACTTCTGGATGAAGCGACCAATTGTCTCGCTCCACCCTGTGGCGACTGAGGTAGTCTGCCAGACTGTTTTGTGTCCCCTTCAGGTGCACTGCTGAAATTGAGCCTAGATTTACTTCTGCCCAAGACAACATTTCTTGTGCTATTCCTTGAAGAATTCGACTCCTCGTGCCTCCTTGTTTGTTGAGGTACGCCACTGTCGCAATGTTGTCTGACAGAATCTGGAGATTGTCACCCTTGATCTCCGATTGAAAGGCTTGCAGGGCTCTGTGAACCGCTAGCAGTTCCCTCTGGTTCGATGAAGCTCTTGCTTCCTTCGAGGACCATTTCCCCTGTGCGACCTGATCTTTGAGGTGGGCTCCCCATCCCCAGGCACTTGCATCTGTCGTCATCCTCTTGGATATCGAGATGGACCATGGCAGTCCTTTTGTTAGGTGCAGATTCTTTCTCCACCACCACAAACTTCTTTTTACCTTGGTAGGTAACCAAACTTTTGACTCTAGGGACCTGGCGTCCCCATCCCAATTTTCCAGAAGGAATCTCTGCAATGGTCTCTGATGGAACCTTGCCCATGGTACCGCAGGGAAACACGAGGTCATGAGACCTACCGTCCTTGAAATTTCCCTCAGCGAGACCAACTGATTGGTCTGTAAGGCTGACACTGCTTGCACCATCTTGGAGACCTTCTCTTCTGGGAGAAAAACTTTTTGCACTACTGAGCAAAAGTCGTAACCCAGGTACTTCACCCTCTGGGCTGGATCTAGGGAAGACTTTTCCCTGTTTATCAGCCAGCCCAGGGACTGAAGAAAGTCTAGTACAGTCTGGAGATCTGCTAGTAATTTTTGGTGAGATTCTGCCACTATTAATAGGTCGTCCAGTTATCGCCTTTAACCTTAGCGGAGCCAGCGCCTCCCCCAATACCTTTGTGAAGATACGAGGGGATGAGGACAGACCGAAGGGGAGGGCCTGAAATTGAAAGTGCCTGATTTCCGTTCCCATTTTTACCGCTATTCTCAGGAATTTCTGGAATGCCGGGTGGATCGGGACATGTAGGTAAGCATCCCTTAGATCCAACGTGGCCATAAAACAATTTGGGTAAAGCAGATTCTTGATAGAGAACACTGTCTCCATCCTGAAGTGCTTGTACCTGATCGATCGATTTAGAGATCGAAGATTCAGAATGAGCCGATACTTCCCTGACGGCTTTCTGATGACAAAAATGTGGGAATAAAACCCTTTGTTCTGATCTGACCGGGGAACAGGAATCAGGACTTTTTGGTCTAACAATTCTCCTACTTGGAGACCCAGAGCTCTTGCTTTCTCCCGATCTTTGGGAGGAGAGGTGATCAAGAGACGTTCTGGTGGCTGGCAGGAAAATTCTAGTCTGTACCCATTTGTCACCAGATCCAGGATGAAGGGACTTGAGGTGACGGCTGCCCATTGTGGGAGAAAGGCCTTCAATCTTCCCCCCACTGGCAGAAGCTGGTCATTGTGGTTTGGCGGGCTGCTGAGGTGTGTTAAATAAAACACCTCCTCTACCCTTGCCTTTGTATCCGGTCCAATGTTTCTTGGGCCTATTGTCCTTTTCTTTAGGACCCTGTTGCCATGGCAGGCCTTTGTTTTGGCCACGAAAATTTTTTCTTACAGTCTGCTTTTTCTTTTCTGGAAAGGCCTTTTTCCTATCAGCCGTACGTTTCAGAGCCTCCTGCAGACCTGGGCCAAAAACATGCTCCCCGGTCAGGGGCAGCCCACATAATCTTAATTTAGATGCTGCATCCCCAGACCATGTTTTAAGCCAAACACTTCTTCTGGCTGAGTTCACCAAAGCTGAAGTCCTGGCTGTCATCCTTACTGATTCTGCAGAAGAATCAGCCAAAAACCCCACAGCACTAAACAGGAGAGGAAAGGATTTTAAAATCTCTTCCCTAGAAGTACCTGCCAAAAGATGGGTTTGGATTTGTGTAAGCCATTCCTCCAAATTTCTGGCTACACAAGTGGAAGCTAAAGCTGGTTTGAGATTCCCCATAGCTGAATCCCAAGCTCTATGAAGAAGGACATCACATTTTTTGTCCATAGGATCCTTAAGCGTACCCATATCATCAAACGCCAGGTCCGAATTTTTTGAAACCTTTGAAAGAGGAGCATCTAACTTAGGGTTCTTGTTCCACGGTAGCGCTGCGTCCTCATCAAATGGAAACCGTCTTTTTAGGTTACCAGAAAAGAAAGGTTTTCTCTCTGGATTCTCCCACTCCAGTTTGATCGTATCAAGGAGGGAATCGTGCACTGGAAAGTTTTTACTTTTCTTTTTGTGCAACCCTTTGTACATAAGGTCATGTTTGGACATTTGTACCTCCTCCTCCTCCATTTCAAGGGTAGTATAGATGGTTTTTTTTTTTTTTTTTTTTTCTTTTTTTTTTTCTTTTTTTTTCTTTTTTTTTTTTCTTTTTTACTTCAGACTCCACCTCATAGAGTGTGCATTTACATGCTCATGTTCTGCGTACCAGCCCATTGCATCTCTATTTCAGTTTTGCATCATTAGTGTCTCTGTTTTTTTATGCTATTTGTTTTTGTTTTGTTTTCCACTTTTGTATTTTTTTTTTTTTATTGTATATATATTATATTATTTTCTTGAGTACATTATTGACTTCTTTTGCTGGGCATATACAAAAGTTTTCCCTTAGTACTTCACCTCCCCTTACCCGTCCCCCCCCCCCCCCCCCCCCTCCTATCTCACCAAAACAATCTCCTTATACCTCTACTTCTCTCTGATTTTTCTATAATGGCCTTAAGTGTCTTCTCTTAATTTTTCCGCGTAACTCCACGATTTCTTAAAAGTTCTCCAATTTTCCCATTTCATATTTTGTAATATGTTATTACCCTCCATGTCCTCCTGCAGTTCCTCCATTCTATACGTTTCTTCAACCGCATCGATCCATTCCCAGATCGATGGGCATTCCACCTCTTGCCAGCCCCTTGGAATTAATCTTTTGGCAGCATTCAATAGGTGTGGTACTAGTGATTTTTTATAACTTTTAATGCCTTCTTCCCCCCCGTGGAACAGGACAACCCAAGGGTCCATCTTTATCTTTTTCTTTGTAATCTCTTCGACGCAGGCCAATATTTTTTCCCAGTACCTCCTTATCTTAGGGCATCCCCACCACAGGTGCGCCATATTTCCTGGTAAACCGCATCCCCTCCAGCACTCTCCAGTCTGTCCCTCTTTAAACTTTTTTAATTTGTCTGGTGTCATATACCATCCGGCTATGCATTTAAAACACATCTCTGCTGTGCGGCTATCCACCGCGGAGGAGTGTGTCAGGGTCAGCATTTTCTCTATTGTGGTCCTATCCTGATGTGTCCCTAGTTCCCTTTCCCATTTTTTAATGAATGGGGGTATGTTCTGCTCTTCCATCTTCAGTAACATCTTATATAGTCCCGAGATAGTTCCTCTGGCCTTTTTTGTAGAGCATATTTTTTCCAATTCCAATAACTGATCTCCCGACCTCAGTGGGTGTGGGAGGTCTTGGATAAAATGGTTTAGTTGCCGATATCTCCATTCATTAATTTCCAGGAAAGAGTTTTTTAATTTCAACTCCTGTAGTGTTAAAATGTGCCCTTCCTTCATTATATCCCTTAATTGTATGGTGTCCATTTTAATCCAATTTCCCCCCACTTGTGTTTTACCTGGTGCAAAATAATCATTATTCTTTAGTGATATAAGGGGTGAATTGTACTCTTTCATAATTTTTTTATAGACCGTGTCCCAAACTTTGAGTGCATTTTTAGTTATCTCATGTGCGTTTTTATCTATTGTCCTAAATTGTGGAGGGTTCCAAATTATCTTATCTAACCTTGCCTGTGACAATTGATTTTCTACACTAACCCACCTTTTTTCTTTGCTAGCCCTGGCCCACTCCACCACTCTTGTTAATATCACCGCCTCATAGTATCTTTTGACATCGGGGACCGCTAATCCACCCTTTTTTTTTGGTTGTTTTAGGGTCTGAAGTGCTATCCTGTGCTTCTTATTTCTCCATATATAATTCATTATTAATTTTCTAAGGGCCGAGAACAATGTCCCGGGGAGGGCAATGGGGATCATCTGGAACTTATATAAAATTTTTGGCAGAATGACCATTTTGCAGTAATTAATTCGTCCTATCCATGATATTGCCCTGTTTTCCATCCTTTTTGTTTCTGTCTTAATTTCATTTAATAAAGGGATAAAATTTATCGTATACATCTCCCTAGTAGATTTTGCTAGCAGTATTCCTAGGTATTTGAGTTCTTTCACCCAAGCAAATTTGTACTTCATTTTCAGGAGTTGTTCATCTATCTTGCTTATGTTTATACTCATAATCTCCGTTTTTGTAATGTTTAATTTAAAGTTTGAGATTTCTCCGTATTCGCTACAAAGGTTTAGAAGGTTTGGGATTGATGTTTTGGGTTCCATTAAATAGAAGAGGACGTCGTCTGCAAAAGCTGCAAGTTTATGTTCTTCCTCTCCTATTTTAACCCCTTTTATTTTTTGAGAGTTTCTGATCCTAGCCAGCAGGGGTTCCAATGCGAGCACGAACAGTAATGGCGATAGAGGGCACCCTTGCCTTGTACCGTTTCTCATTAAGAAGGTTTGAGAGAGACTTCCATTTATTTTTATTTTGGCCGTGGGGGACCTGTAGAGAGTGCCAATCCACTCCATCATCCTCTGTCCAAACCCCATTTCCTTCAGGGTGAGCAACATGAGTCCCCAGTCTACCCTATCAAACGCTTTTTCTGCGTCTATCGACAGAAGTAGAGCTGGGGACCCCGTCGCCTTCATTTTCCGGAGGACTAACAGTGTTCTAACCCCATTGTCTCTCCCCTCTCTTCCCTGGACAAAACCCGTCTGATCCGGGTACACCAATCTTGCCATTTCCTGTTTAACTCTCCCGGCCAATATCTTTGCAAACAGTTTTAAGTCTGTATTAAGCAGAGATATCGGCCGGTAACCTGAACAGTTTCCGATGTCCTTCCCTTCCTTAGGGATAACGGTGATAGTTGCTTCCGATGCCTCTTTACTTAGTTCGTACTCCTTTCCAAGCCCATTATAATACTGGCATAGCCTTGGCAGAAGTATCTCCTTAAATTTTTTGTAATACATTACTGTAAAGCCGTCTGGCCCCGGACTTTTACCTGAGGCAGAGCTTGATAATGCTACTCTAATTTCGTTTTCCGTTATTTGCCTGTCCATCCCCTGTGCATCTATTTGACTGACTTTTGATAACCTTGCTTCTTCTAAAAATGCTGAGATTTTTTTGTCTTTCTCCCCTTTTTGCCAGCTTTTTTGTTCTACTGAGTATAATTTTTCATAATATAATCTGAATGTTTCAGCAATATCTTTTGTTGTATGCAAGACCTCTCCTTTTTCGTTTTTAATTTTATCTATATAGTTCCTTGATTTCTTTTTTTGTACCATCCGGGCAAGATGTTTGCTTGTTTTATTTCCCCACCTATATCTCTCCCTTGCCACCAAGTTAAATTCCCTTCTTGTTTCCCGATCAATAAGTTCTTTAAGTTCGTTCCGCTTATTAACTAGGTCCAGATAAATATCTCGTTGTTTGCCATTTTTCTTATGTGTTAGTTCCAAATTGAAGATCTCATCCACTAATTTTTCTTTCTTACTGTTCATTTCTTTTTTCCTCCTTGCCCCTTCGGAGATTAACACCCCTCTAATCACCGCCTTATGGGCGTCCCATAATGTTGCTGCCGAAATTTCGTCTGTCTTGTTTATCTTGAAATATTCCTCTAATTCTTTTTTAACCCTCATTAAACTTTTTTCTTCTATTAGTAGTTTCTCATTTAGTCTCCAATTTGGGTAGGTCCTTTGATTGCCTATAATATTTATGGATATACTGATTGGGGCATGGTCGGAAATCGTCATGGTCTCTATTTTTGTCTCGACCACCGCATCTAACATTCTATGCTCAATGAAAATGTGATCGATCCGAGAGTAACTTTCGTGTACGTGAGAATAAAATGTATAATCTCGTTTGCTTGGGTTAAAGATCCTCCATGTGTCTACTAATTGGCTTCTATGTAGACAACCTTTTACCTTTCTCAGTTGCCTTTCTTGAGTCTCTAATGTTTGGTGTGTTTTATCGGCCTTTGTGTCCATACAAAAATTAAAGTCTCCTCCCAATATTGTCTTTCCCCTCCTGAAATCTTTTAATTTCCCCAGGATTCCCTGGAGGTATTTCATCGGGGAGGTATTCGGTGCATATATGTTTACAAGGGTATATTCCTCCTCCTCTAGTTTTCCCCTTAAAAAGAGGAATCTCCCTTCTGGGTCTGTCATTCGGTCTGTTAACACAAACCTAATCCCCTTAGCTATCCCAATTGCTACCCCTCTGGCCCTTTTAGAAATGGTGTCGCCGTAGTACCATATGGGGAAGTCAGGGGAATATAGCTTTATGTTTGATCCCAATGTAAGATGGGTTTCCTGCAGGAGGACAACATCTGACCTGTACCTCTTTAATTCCTTTAGTACCTTATGTCTCTTCGATGGACTATTGAGGCCTTTTACATTATAAGATAGGCATTTAATTACCGGCATCTTGGTTGTTGGTTACAGTTTCTTCCGCTTGTTTTGGTGAGATAGGATATCTTCCCCCCTTCCCTCCCCTCCCTCTCCCCCCCTCCCCCCTCCCCCCCCAACCCATCCCTCCCTCCTTCCCATCTCTTCCCCCCCTCCCTCCCTCCCCCCTATTTGGCCTATTAAAGGCCTCTGGACCATCTTCCATATCTTGGTCCAGATCGCTCTGGGTGGGGGTCTGAGATTGCCTCCCCCCCTCCCGGTTTTCCACCCGGGAGGGGGGGGGAGGGGACAAAGCCCCAGCCCGAGGTCAGAGGAGAGCCCAAGCAGAGGATAAAAAAGGGCAAAAGAGGAAAAGGCAACAACAAAAAAAAAAAAAAAATAAATAAAAATAAAAAAAAAACGTGAAACGCGCAGACAGGAACGGGAAACTAGGGGAAACAAGGGAGAGGGGGGAGGGGGGGAGTTTCCATTCTCCCCCCCTCACCTTCCCATCCCCGCCCCCCCCCTACCCCCAACCTGGTAAGTCAGGGACCTGGATATCCAACTTTCTACAAAATTCCCTTAAATCCTCGGGAAATCTTAGTGTCGCAGATCTCCCTTCCTTTGTTCCAATTAGGCAAGCGGGGAACCCCCAATTATATTTAATGTTCAAGTCTGTCATCCGTTTCAAGAGCGGTTTTAACAACCATCTCCTTGCCAGGGTTTCTGGGGCAACGTCCGTGAATATCTGCAGCTCCGTCCCTTCAAACACTATCGGGGGTTGTCCCCTCAACTTCTTCCAAATTGCCTCTTTATCTTCATAAAATCTGAACTTTATTATAACATCTCTTGTTCGCTCGGGGGTCGCTCTTTTCAGATTTCCTACTCGATGGACCCTTTCAATTCCAATTGGGTTATCTGTTGTTCTATCCAGTATTGGGTTAAATATCCTCTGCACTATTGGCCTGAGGTCCTCGTCCCTCTTCTCTGGTATGAATCTTATCCTTAAGTTTTGTCTCCGGCTTCTATTTTCCTGATCCTCCAGTTTGTAGAGAATATGCCTCTGTTGCAATTGAATCTGATCCATCTGGACCTTTAGTGCGTTTGATTCCCGCTCCTGTCTCTCTATCTGTTCCTCTGCTGTTTCTATCCTAGAGAGCATGTGGATAAAATCTGTCCGTAAATTCTGTATTTCACCTTTTATCACATTTTCCAGCCTTAACAGCATCTCCGCCATTTCTCCTTTTGAGGGGGACTGAGTGTCTACGTTTTGTTCATCCACCCTGCTACTTTCCAGTCTGCTTCCTGTAGGTCCTTCCTCTCTTAATTCTATAGATGTTTCTCTAGAGATATCACTCTGGGGTTTCTTATTTTCAGCTTTTTTGACTTTGTTCATTTGTTGTTGCTTTGTTACTCCCTGGGCCTCAGGGACCCGCGGACTTTCCCCTCTTGTTACGAATGGTCTAATCGAACTTGTTGCTGTTGTATTGCTTGGAGTAGTTGGGGGTCCCCCCCTTGTTGATCTACTCGTCATTCTACTCATCCTAGTCACCTTCCTTCTAATTCTCTTCCCCAGCTTGGCCTCTTATTCCCAACGGGTTAATAGAGCGTCCAGTGTCAGGGAAAGGACTCAGTATGGCGTGTCAAGCTGGGTTAGGCCAAATGTTTACTTTGTAGGGATTTGTTGTTTGCTCCTTTAATTCTGTCCCTCTCCTCTCCACCCCTCTCCTGGCTCCTCACCTACCGATATTATCTTGGTTTTCAGATGTTCTGATAGTTTAAGCCGCATAAATCAGTACATCATTAAACCGCTATACCCAGTATTTATGTACGTCAAGGACTGGCAACATGAGAGGCGAGAACAATTCTCCTTCTAGGTATCTGTTTCTGGGGTTTGTAGGGGAGAAGAGAGAAAAAGGAGAAGGTATTTGAGCTCCAGATCTCCCCACAGTCTCTCCCCCCTCCGTCCCCCACTTCCCTCTCCCCCAATCCAATGCAGGAATCCAGAGATTCAGGCCTTCAAGTAATCTGACTATCTGGTTATTTTAGGGCCAGGGAGTAGAAGGACTTTCAGGGTGATCGTGGCCGTACCCCTCTTTCACAGTACAGGGGAGCAAGGGGGATCCCCAAGTAATTGGACTCCTCAGGTGGATAGGAAAAAATAGTGAGCAGCGAGTGGGTCCGTCATTCACCCAGTATGCTGCAATGGGGATTTTATGTCCTGTGCATATGTGTTAGTTTGGGCTATTTAAATTATTTTGTAACGGGCGTAGGTGGGTTATCTTTCATCATTATTAGCTCTCAATTAATATGATACAGTGTTTGGTGTCTTATCCAGTCGTACTCAATTCAGATGGTTTAGAGTTTGTCAGACAGTTCTTATACTTCATATTCCTCCACCTCCAAAAACATCACATACTCATTAACTTAGCATATACCAGTGATTAAGTTTATAGCAGACCTTCTCCAATCCTCCTTAATAAGTTGGCCCAAATGTTTTCCTCCAGACCCTCCTTTACTTCTCCAGAAAGGGGGATCCCCCCTGCCTTACCTCAAAGCTTCCGTCCTCCTTCCTGCCCATTAAAAAAGTGGCTTAGATCTGACCTTATCACTGGTGGTTTAGGGTGTCCATCTGCGTGATCGGCAGCCTCGGTCCTCACACTGTATGTCTCTCTCCTTACTTTGATCTCCGTGCTGTTTCCATTCATCTGCCTCCGCTCCTCACCAGCTGCTTGATCCGTCCTTAGTGCAGGCAGCGTGGCTCAGTTTAGCGGCGTCTGATGGTGCCATACACAGCGGGGCTCAGCGTGTGACGCATCAGGGTGAAAGGTGCTTCCTCCTCCTCTCGTTCATCGGCGCGGTCCGTCCTCGCAGCCGAGCAATCTCATTGCTATCCTCTCCCCCCACCTACGAGCGCGCGCGCGTCCTCACGTGTACGTGCGCGCCATGGGCAAAGCGTTAGCTTCAAACTTTTAATGGCGGTATAGATGGCTTTTAACAAGTTATCCACATCTTCTAAAGACAGTTTAAACCTTGAGCCCTTAGAGGATACTCTATCCCTAGGCTCTGTATCTGACCCTGAGTCTTCCGGAGAAGAATGGGTAGATTTGGCTTCAGCCTCAGAGTCTTCACTCTCTACGGTCACCTGTGGGGTGCTAGCAACTGAAGCCTTTCTTTTTGAAGATGTACCCTGTTGGGGAGCCTGCATTTTGTCAATTAGATTTCTAAATGAACCAAAAGTAGAAGCAAGCTCATCTCTGACCGAAGTCAACATTTTTTGACATGAGGTCACTGGGTCATCCTTCACTAAAGCATCTATACATGTGCGACAAACTGCTTTGCTCCAAGTGGAGCTCAGTTTGTTACCGCACACCGCACACTTTCTCTTATGTGGCTGCGCTTGGGATTTGTCCTGGGTCTTGCCCTGGAAGACATAAAATAAATAACCCCCATAAGTAACAAACCACAAATAAATACTCCATCACCACGTGCAGGAGAAGGGAAAGTGTGTCCCCTAACACCAAATCCTATGATTGGGAGGGGGGGGGGAACACTCATCAGGATAGCAAAAAAAGTCAATACTTAAAGCTTACCTGAGAGGTGCTGGTGTTGGAGACTGCATCTGCCTGAGAAGGAACTGCAGGAGAATCCATGCCGCCCGACTGGTATTCTAACAGCCTGTGCTGCTTCTACCAGCGATCACCAGCCAGCCATTTAAAGCTACTTTTTCGCGCCGTTTTGGAGACTGGAACCGCGTCTCCGGCGCCCGATGATGACGTCATACAACCCGGAAGCGACCCCTCTGGATCTTCCTATGGGCCAGCTTGGAGCGCAGAAGCTCCGCCCCTCCAGCGCCAGTGACTTCCTGGAATCCCAGCACGAGACAGCCATGCTGTGTGCGGGACCCGTCACCACCAAACGGCTGCAGCTTACGCTATGACACTAGGGGCCCGACGCCATCCCGGTCCTGGCCCTCTCCAGGCACAGAGAAAAAGAGCCGCAGATTACCACCTCTCCAGTGGACACTGCACATGGCACAGAGGTTAGTTTAAATTAGCACATACCCCTAAACAGCCATTAGAGCCCCTGCTCATGAGACCTAGGGGACCAGGTTCCTTGAAACATGTTACCCCCCGTCCGGAGGAAACACTAATACTGGCATGGGGCCTGGAGGACCGCCCTTTTATCTGGTGGGGGTTAACGTGTTTCCTGTCCTGGTAGGAGGAGCCCTAGGTCTCATGGGCTGTCCTGGAAGACGCTTGAGAGAAAAGAAGAATAGCAAATTCAGGCGTAGCAATAGGTAAACAGTCCTGCTCCCACGTGTAACACTTCCTGCGCCACTCCTGCTTGAGTGGGAATAGCGTACCTGGACAGGACCCTCTCACTGACCTGGCAGCCAGAGTATCGCTCAAACCTTTAAGGAAAAGTCTCTGCCACAGACCCTCCTGGAATGAACTGGAACCATTTGGGAGAAGTCTCTGTCACAGACCCTCCTGGAATGGATTCAGTGAGAAACCTCTGCCACAGGCCCTCCTGATTGTGGTTACGTAAATGAACCTCCTTGGTAGAATTACACCTGGATCTCCTTCAAGTTACTTTCAGGTATCGACTGACAGGTGACCAGCCTCTCAGTGTCCAGGTACCTCGATCACCGGTGGTTTGTCGAGACCCTATTGGATCGCCAGCCTCTCATTGGCTCTCCTCAGATGGACTCCCCACCAAACAGCTATACCGCTTGGGATCTTCAGGGTTGGGAACCCAGTCGACCACTGGGTTCCCTGCCACAGCTCAAATGTTCCGGACCAACATGGTCCCGGAAGTTCAGAATCAGGAACTCCGCGTGGCACGCACGCCCCGGCCCGGTAGGCCATTACGCTGGGGTGCCGTGATGCAGACACCCTAAAGATGGATGCCGCAATTGATGAAGAAGACCCAGAACCAATGGTGACTGCCCCATAAATACCCTCCCCCAGCATGCACAGTGAGGCCCAACCCTCCTGATTGGCTTCTGGGGAAGAGCACCCAAACCTTGACTCCACTGCTGCCCTACTGTCCTGGGGTGGAAAGAACACCCCAACAACAACAGAATAACCCACAGCACAGCCAAGCTGAAACAGAGACCCACATTTGAACACATTAACCAGATCAGAGTTTAACTAACACTCTGATCGAACTCTAAATTTAAATAGCACCGGTACTTTGAAGTAACCAGACGCTAAATAAATAACATTGATATGGGTGACCACCCCTTCTTCCTAAAAAATCTTTGGTCTCCATGACTGTACTCTTCACTGGTTCTCATTAGGGATGAGCCAAACACCCCCCTGTTCGCACCAGAACCTTCGAAGAGACCGAACGTTCGCGCAAACTTTTAGAACCCCATTGAAGTCTATGGGACTCGAGCGTTCAAATTCAAAAGTGCTAAATTTAAAGGCTAATATGCAAGTTATTGTTCTGAGGGAGCAGAAAGGTCTTTGCAATGCGTTCCCAGAGACGGGGAGGTTACAAAATCCTGGTCCTGGACAACGTGTTGCTGAGGCTTCGGTCAGTCACAGAAGGAGCGGTGGAGAAGGTGGCCATCTGACCGATGCTTTCAGCCAATTTTTTAGTCCGCAGCCCCAAGGTATGACCGGTTCCAGCAACCATCGCCAGTATCTGTTTTACATGGTGCGGGAATACCTAGGGGCAAGATCAGACTTGGACACCTTTTCCACCGAAAATCTTCTGGCTTACTGGGTCTTGAAGATGTATCACTGGCCCTCTGCTGCGTGTGCAGCTGCTGCAGCATGGCCAACTTAGAGTTCCACCTGGTGGGCATGTCACAGTACAGGCGGTTCTTGGGCAGGTTGTATTCTTTTTGGAGGTCTGACAGCAGAGCACTGGCATTATATGACCGTCGGAAATGCACACACAGTTTCCTGGCCTGCTTCAGGACATGCCCAAGAACCGCTGCACCACCAAGTTAAGGACATGAGCAAAACAGGGCACATGGGTCAGTTGTCCCTGTCGCAGGGCGGAGAGGAGGTTGGTGCCATTGTCGCAAACCACCATTCCTGGCTTAAGCTGGCATGGCGTCAACCACCTTTTTGCCTGCCCCTGCAGAGCTGACAGAACCTCTGGCCCAGTGTGGCTCCTGTCCTCCAAGCACACCAGCTCAAGCACCGCATGGCATCTCTTTGCCTGCGTAGCCCCTTGAACGCCTATGGAAGCACCACTGGTTCGGAGGACACATCAGCACAGGAAGAGGCCACAGAGGAAGAAGAAGAGGAGGGGGTGGAGGACAGAGGTGTGTCACAACCAGTGGTAGCATTTTGGAGGCGTGGTGGTGGAACAACCTCCAACCCTACTGTACCTTGTCCTGCGTCCTTCCCAGCTGCCAGCAGAGTCACCCAATGCATCATGAAAGATAGGCAACGTCCCTGTCCATGCCTGCTGGACCATGAGTCAGCGGTAATATGCACCTTACCACTGACTGCCCTGTCCAGCAAGGCATGGACATTGCCTTCCACATGCCGGTAGAGAGCCGGAATCTCCTTCCGTGTTTGGGAACTTGTCATGAAGGTACCAGACATTCCACAAACTCACGGAAGGGGGCAGAATCTACCAACTGAAAAGGCAGCAGTTGAAGTGCTAGCAATTTAGCTAAGCTAGCATTCAACCACTGGGCATGTGGATGGCTGGGAGAGAACTTCTTTTGGCACTGCAGCAGCTGGGGCAGGGAAATTTGCCTGGTACAATCTGCCATTGGTGTACCGATAGTAGATTGCCCGCAAGTACTTGGCTGTGACACACCTAATTCTACACCTTCAGTCCTATCAGTGCAGGCTTCAGAGAGGACTAAGGGTATAGTGGGGTTGGAGATCCCAGCTGATAAGGAGCAAGGAGAGGTCCGCTTTGTTCTTTGGTGTGGGCCTTTGAGGTACGCTTGCCAATGAACTGCATGGCAGGTCGACATATGTCTGGTCAAGCATGTGGTGCCCAATAGTGTTGCTCACGAATATTCGCATTGCGAATATTCGACTCGAATATAGCATATTCGAGAAATCGCGCTATATTTCGAATTTCGCGGTGAATATTCGCAATTCCGAATATTCGCATTTTTTCAATTTGATTTTTAAAACAGATCACATCCTATCGACGTCTAAAAGCATTGCTGGTATGATTAGAGACCCTGGGCCGAGTAGCTAAGCTGAGGCGATCCTATTATGTTGCCAAATTGAAAAAAAAAAAATTGCGATTTTTCGCTATTGCGAATGCGAAAATGATTGCGAATTTTCGATAACTGTGGTAGGAGAACTCTGATTGTCTCTGATGCAAAAGGGGGGGGCTTTGTGTATGTGTATGTGTATGTTATGAATATTTGTATGTTTGATATTATTATTTTTTGTAAGAAGGAAAAAATTGCGCATACCTTAAAAAAGGGGAGAATACAGCAGCAACTCAAAAATGTTATACAACATAAATTAATACAAGACAGAAAATGGAGTCGCTCTACAAGAATAAAAAATATGTCTAGTGACAAGACATGTGGGCAAATTATAAAATAAGCAAGCGCAAATAACTTGTGAAATACACAGTGAAACAAATATATAAAGAAATATAGTCCCAATAATAGAAAAATAATCTTTCATAAAAATGTCTTTGATATGTGAAGTGAAAAAAAGTCCAAAGCATGCAGCATGAACGTGTTCAATCTTTAAGGTGTTTGATTGACAAACGGCTGTGACAGATGGATAGAGTAAAGAATCACCACCAATGCAAAACACTTTTTATTTTCTATTGTAAAATATCAAGAATATTCTGAGCCAATCAGAGTGCTCCTTCCGCATTTGCCGAATATTCGCAATTATTTTGTATTGTAAAATATCAAGAATATTCTGAGCCAATCAGAGTGCTCCTTCTGCATTTGCCGAATATTCGCAATTATTTTGTATTGTAAAATATCAAGAATATTCTGAGCCAATCAGAGTGCTCCTTCCGCATTTGCCGAATATTCGCAATTATTTTGTATTGTAAAATATCACGAATATTCTGAGCCAATCAGAGTGCTCCTACAGCATTTCTCGAAATTGCGCAATAAATATCGCATTCGCATGTTGCGATATTTCGATAAAATATCACGAATATTCTGAGCCAATCAGAGCGCTCCTCCAGCATTTCTCGAAATTGCGCAATAAATATCGCATTCGCATGTTGCGATATTTCGATAAAATATCACGAATATTCTGAGCCAATCAGAGTGCTCCTACCGCAGTTATCAAAAAATCGCAATTATTTTCGCATTCGCAATAGCGAAAAATCGCAATCATTTACTTTCGATAAAATATCACGAATATTCGAATTTAGCGAATATATCTCGAATATTCGAATATATATTCGAGATATATCGCGAAATCGAATATGGCATATTCTGCTCAACACTAGTGCCCAAGCGGGTGATGTTTTGGCCACGTGAGATACGCTTGAGACATATGTTGCAAATAGCAACGGTGTGATCTGATGCACTCGTCTCAAAAAAGGCCCACACCAAAGAACTTTTGGAATAACGCTGAGAGACAGCAGCACCCTGCACATGCAGAGCTCTGCAGTGTGATGAAGTCGGTGTGCTGCCCCTGGAGGGCATCCTGCCTTGTTGGAGATGTGCCTCCTCCTCCTCTCTCCTATCAGGCACCCACGTGGAGTCAGTGACCTCATCATCCCAGCCCTCCTCATCACTGTAGAAAACCTGGCAGTATGCTGCAGCTGGGGGAACATGACTGCCAGATTGCTGTCCTTCTTGGGCACCCCCTCTCTCTGGGCTCACGTTACTGCCTTCCTCTAGCTGTGTTCCATCATCGGAGCCTTCAAAACTCTGCGCATCCTCCTGCAGCAAGTACCCAACACTGTGGTCAAACAGTTCGGGGGACTCCTCAGGAGGACATGGTGGGGCTAAGGAAGGAGTGACTGATGCCATTGAGCAGAAGGAAGAGGCTGCGTTGGCAGCTGCTTTGCCAGACAAAGTACCCTGAGCCTTGGTGAGAGAGTATGAGGACGGCTTGGTCATCCACTCTACCAAGTCTTCGCCATGTTGCAGCTCAACACGGCCAGCTGCAGAAAAAAAGGACAAGCGTGTCCCACGGTCACGTGCGGATGAGGATGCACTGTGTCCATGACCAGCACTGTTGCCTCTAGGTGCAGAGCATGCTTGCCCTCTTTTATCGGCTTGTGACTCTCTGCCTCTCCTTGTTGTCCTTCCAGACATACTAATGGCCTGCAGAGGACACAGCCAGTAAACCATGTGAAAGTACTTGCAGAAATATCCCCTGCCTGTGGTATTATTTTTAGCAGATTCCTGCCTCTAGGAATAAATATGAGAAACACCAGCTTTACGTAGCTTTAGGTGCACAATGTGCAGAGGACACAGACAGTACACACCACGTAGCTTTAGGTGCACACTGCAGAGGACACAGACAGTACACCACGTGAGAATACTGCAGCTAGCACAATCACCTGCCTGCCAGTATATTAGGAAGAGCAGATCTAGCTAAACTCAATACAGTGTATAAATATATATACACAACACCTGCGATGCATATATATCCTCTACACACTGTAACTCTGACTAGCCTACCTGCCTGCCTGCTCTATCTACCTTCAAAAAATGACACTCTCTCTCTGTCTCTCTCTGTCCTCTCTTAACCACCGCAACACACTACACAAGGCCGACTTCCAGGCGCCCTTTTTAGTGTGGGGCGTGTACAAAACCCCATGAGCCCTAATTGGCCAAAGCAACCCTGGCTTTGGCCAATTATGGCTCTCTGTTTTTTGCAAGCTGTGATTGGCCAAGCATGCTGGTCATAGTGTATGCTTGGCCAATCATCAGCCAGCAATGCACTGCGATGCCGCAGTGAATTATGGGCCGTGACACGCCACTTGAATTTGGTGCGAACGGCCCGTAACGTTCATATGTCGATGAACGGTCGAACATACAATGTCAAATTCAATCTATCCAAATCCAAGATCACAACTCGGCCCCTAGCTACATCACTAGCCTAGTCTCAAAATGCCAACCACATTTTTCTCTTCATTCCTCCTACTCTCTAGCTCCCTTGTCACCTCCATGACTTTTCCCGAGCTTCTCCCATCCTATGGAACTCCCTACCCCAATCTGTTCTTCTATTCCCTACTCTGTCCACTTTTAGACAATTCCTGAAAACACTTCTCTTCAGAGAAGCCGATTCTGTCACCACCCAACAACTGTACTTTTAGTTTCGCCATCAGTTCATCCCCCACAGCTATTACCTTTAGTATCACTTAATCCTCCCTCCTAGATTGTAAGTTCTAATGAGCAGGGCCCTCTGATTCCTCTTAAATTAAATTGTATTGTAACTGTGATTAAAAAAGTATAGTTGCGCTAAAATCAACCTATTAAAAATCAATCACACCTCTGACTACAAAACTTGTGCCAAGTAAACAACCATAAGGTGCATAATAGAATCAAAGAATAAAAGAACGTCCACAATACAGGTATATACGAGCTGATGTATATCATGAATCAATCACTGCAGATGGTTCCTGGCTTGCAGTAAACACTTCTCCACATAATTTCATTAATGAAAAGGTGCAAGGTGCTGTGTGTCAAAAAGTTCTGACAATGCCTCAGATGTCACGGCACTCAGAGGAAACAAAAATAATAGAACATAGCACAATATGCTAGTGCTGATGACAGAAGCAATACAGTATGTGTTCCACTCACATGCCCCCAGCCGGGTAATAGCACATAATCCGATCAGATATGGTATTGTACTCCTCAGCTTCCTGAGTCTCGTCACTAGGCTCCTCCTCTATGCGTTGCGTCACTTGACACGTGACTTTTTCAAGATATTGTAACTGTACTGTCTGCCCTTATGTTGTAAAGCGTTGCACAAACTGTTAGAGCTATATAAATTCTGTGTAATATTAACCACAATTTAGACACAAATTCTTTAAAAGACATGCAAGAATTCTAATACAACCATTAAAGCCAGGTCCTTGACAGCGTCACCCAATGTCATGTTTCGTTATAAACACATATCATCCACCAGCCATTCATAACCAGCTCGGTAAGTGCACACCAGTATTCACCTGCAATAAAACATAATAAGTACTTCCATCATGATTATACATATTTGTAATCATTAAGGTTTAAGGAACACTGAAGGCAATTTTTTTTTTTAAATAACAAACATTTTATACCTACCTCCACTGTGCAGCACGTTTTGCACAGAGTGGCCCTGAACCTGGTCTTCTGGGGTCCCTCGGTGGCTGTCTCGGCTCCTCCCCGCAAGAACTAACCACCTTCATGCAAGCTCTCTTGTATGGTGGTTAGTTCTTGCGTGCACGCTCCCGCGATACAGCCGCTCACTGTATCACTCGGTGCACCGCGTCATTGGATGCGATTGACAGCAGTGCGAACCAATGGCTGTGCTGCTTTCAATCAACCAGTGAATGAGCCGAGAACCCTGGCTGAGAAACCAGCACGTTTTGAGGGGTCAGGTAAGTAAAACGGGGGGTAGGGGCTGGGGGGCCGCTAATCCTAGGATGTTTTTTCACCTTATTGCATAGAATGCATTAAGGTGAAAATAACTTGTACCTTTACAACCCCTTTAAACCACTAGTTCAAACATTACCAACAATCTAATTTTTTTTTTTTTTTTTTTTCCAAATACATTTTTGTTGAGTATTTTCCAATAATACATCTGTAGAGACACTGAAAAGTTCAAGCTTCAATCAACATATGAAATATTACATTTGTAGAAATTACTGTAGTTTCAACATATAAAGTTCAGAGCAAAGCGAGTAGATCTGCTATGAACTATGGTTAACAAGTGAGTAATAGGGAAGAGAAAAGAAAATAAATTAAATAAAGAAGGAAAATAAAGAGAGAAAATAAGAGCATCACTGTAGATAGATGTGTGGTAGCATTCTGATCCAGATTTTTTGTAGTGTTATCAAAATGTTGTCAGTTAAATCTTTTTGTATACCATTGTTCCCAGGGGGTCCATAAATTGCTTGTTTTGAGGCGTGAGGGTTTACCGTGTGACAAGATAGATTCTTAAGTGTAGTGTAGTTGCACTGGTGTGATTACTTTTGTTATTGTTGGGCTAGTATGTGATCTCCAGCATCTAGTTATAAGAAATCTTGTTGCTAGGAGTATGTGTGTGGTTACCAGTCTTAAGGGAGGAGGAAGTGATTCCGTGTTTAGGTTTAGGACAGCTAATTGTGGGGTGAGACTTAGGGGTAAGTGGAATATATCTTACAACATATTCTCTACCTCTTTCCATAAGTTGGCTAGTGCTAGGCATGACCACAATGCGTGTAATAAAGTGCCTGTATATTGTCAGTTTCTCCAACAGTTAGGGGAGGTATTTGATTGTTTTTTGTGGTGTCAGGTACCATCTTAGAGATATTTTGTGTGTTAATTCCCATAAGGAGGTACGACAAGTGGCTTTGTATATTGACTTAAAGGCTGTTTTCCATTGTTGGTCAGGGAAGTGTGTTTGCATGTCCTCCTCTCAGTCTTTAAAGGGTTTAGATTTGTGAAATACTAACTTTTCTTGCAGGGTAGATTAAATTATGTAGATTCCTTTGGAGTCTGTACTGTTTAGGAAATAGTAATTCCATATTTTGGTAGGTATAGCACCGTCTATGTGAGGGTGGGCTATTAGACATTGCTGAATATATATATATATATATATATATATATATATATATATATATATATATATATATATATATATATATTCACTACTGGGAGTTCAGAGGTGTAGGTAGCTTGTTATTGTACCCAATTTGGTATAATTAGGTCAGGTGATATTATTTGGAGGTCGCAAAGAGGTATTTGGAGTTGTTTGGTGGGGAAGCGGTGACCATTTAGAAAAATGAAACTTTTTTCCATGCTTTGATTGATGCTTGTATGGTCGGTGAAGCCATTGCTTAACCACTTGACAACCGGGCCTATTTTGGCACTTCTCTCCTTCATGTAAAAATCACAATTTTTTTGTTAGAAAATTAATCAGAACATTAATCAGAACCCCCAAACATTTAAAAAAAAAATTTAGCAGACACCCTAGGGAATAAAATGGCGGTCATTTCAACTTTTTTTTCTCGCACGGTATTTGCGCAATAATTTTTCAAACGCCTTTTTTTGGGAAAAAAAAGGTTTCATGAATTAAAAAAATAACAAAACAGTAAAGTTAGCCCAATTTTTTCTATAATGTGAAAGAGGATGTTATGCCGAGTAAATAGATACCTAACATGTCACGCTTTAAAATTGCGCACACTTATGGAATGGTGCCAAACTTCGGTACTTAAAAATCTCCATAGGCTACGCTTTAACATTTTTTACAGGTTACTATTTTCGAGTTACAGAGGAGTTACAGTTACAGAGGAGGTCTAGTGCTAGAATTGTTGAACACGATCTCGAACGCACGCGACAATACCTCACATGTGAACGGTGTTTACATATGTGGGCGGGACTTGCATGCATGTTCACTTCTGCGCGTGAGATAACGGGGACAGGGGAGTTTTAAAAAATATATATATATTTTTAATTTTACTTACATTTTTTTTTTTATCACTTTTATTCCTATTACAAGGAATGTAAACATCCCATGTAATAGGAATCAGTGTGACAGGTCCTCTTTATGGAGAGATGTGGGGTCAATAAGACCGTATAACCTTTATAGCTATATGCTTAGAAGCATGAAATCAATGAAAAAAAAAAATCACCGATCACATGCCGACAGCCGCGATTGCGGCTTTGTTTACTTCTGGGCCTCCGACGGTCATAGAGATGCTTTCCAGGCAGTGCCGATCGATTCGCTCTCTGGGCCCCAGATGGCACGGGAGAGTCCAGAGAAGCACCGGATGGCAGCGGGAGGGGGGGGAGTCCCCCCAGTTCTGCTGCTCCATGACACGATCGCAGGACACCAGCGGACACATCCTGTGGGCACGGTCACGGAGCTTGTGGCAGGTGCACTCACCCGGTAGGCGGCAGATTCAAAGCAACATACCTGACCCATGCCATCCTGCCGACGTATAAGTGCGTTAGGAAGTCGGCAAGTGGTTAAAGGCTGCTAACCATCCAGACCATGAAAATTCATATTTGGAAAGCTTAGCTGTTTCTTTAAGAAGCATTTGTTTGGCTTCTGTGTATGTTTTACTGAATATCCCTTTTGTGGATTTTGTGAGTTTAATTCCTAGATAGGATATGCCTGAGTCAGCCCACTGGTATGTGTATAGGTTGCGTATTAAGTTGCTGGATGTTGCATCTAATCCCAGGTCGAGAATATAGGATTTGTTTTCATTCATCTTGTAATAGAAAATTTTACTAAATCTCTGCAAAGTTGATTGCACCAAAGCCAAGGAGGATATTGGATTGGTAATCATCATGATCACATCATCAGCAAACAGATTGATTTTATGTTCTATTGTGCCAATTTTGAGACCTATAATGTTCAAATTTGCTCTGATATGTTCTGCTAAGGGTTCCATTAATAGGTTGAAGATAAGTGGCGATAGGGGGCAGCCATGACGGGTGCCATTAGTAATCAGAAAAGGCTTAGAGAGTATCTCTGATGTGTACACTTGGGCCGATGGTGTTGAGTATAATGCCAGTATGTCAGAGAGGATGTGGCCTTGGAATCCAAATTTGTGGAGTGTTGCTTGGAGATATGTCCAGTGCACACTGTCGAACGCCTTCTTTTCATCCAAGGACAGAAGCAGAGAAGGAGTTTCTTGTAGACTCAGTACTATGTATTATATTAATGAGTTTGTGTCAAAATGTTTGTCTCTCTTTTGTAAAACCAGATTTGTCTGGGTGGATTAGGGAGGGCAAGATGTCCATTAACCTGGTTGCTATTAATTTGGCATAGATTTTTGCATCAATATTGAGTAGTGAAATAGGTCTGAAGTTTTGGGGTGAGATAGGATCCTTACCTGGCTTTGGCAAAGTTATTATCAATGCTTTTAGCATTTCCAGTGGGAGAGAAGAGGAGTAGGCAGCATCATTACACATTTGCATCAAAAAGTGTGCTAGAACCGTTCGGAATTGTTTGTAATACTCCCCAGGAAGACCATCCGGTCCAGAGGATTTATTGGCTGGTAATTTGGAGATAACCTCTAAAATTCCTATCGGTGTGAATGGAGCATTTCGTTTGAATAGCTGGTCATGTGATAGTTTGGGGAGATTGATTTCACGTAGGAAAGAGTCTATGTCTTCCACGACGGTTAGGTGATAGAAGAGTCATCCTTTAGATTGTAAAGTGAATTGTAGTAATGGCTAAAAGCGTCTGCTATAGCTTGCGGATCAACTAGTTTTTGGTGGGAGGTAGGGTGCAACAGGTGTGCAATTTTGGTTTTAAGGTGTTGACTAGGGATGAGCCGAACATACCCGGGTACGGTTCGCACCAGAACGTTCGAACAGACCGTCCGTTCGCACAAACATTTAGAACCCCATTGAAGTCTATGGGACTCGAACGTTCGAATTCAAAAGAGCTAATTTTAAAGTCCAATATGCAAGTTATTGATAAAAAAAGTCTTTGAGAACCCGGGTCTTGTCCCAGGGAACATGTATCAATGGAAAAAAAAGTTTTAAAAACTGTAGTTTTTTCTTGAGCAGCGATTTTAATGATGCTTAAAGTGAAAAAAAAAATCCTTTTAAATATGGTACCTGCTGGGTGTCTATAGTAGTGGCACATGTTTAGAAATGTTCCTGCACAACATGAGATTACTCTCAGAAAAAAGTAATTTAATACTGCTTGCGGCTTTAATGCAATGTTTTGTCCCTGCAATATGAATAAAAATCATTGAAAAAAATAGCATGAGTTTCCCCGCCACCACTCCCCCCAGGTCATTACAAGACCCAGTGCCAATCCTGACCTCCCTGGGGCCCTAAGCAAAATGACATGGCACATTAAAAATGACAATCGGGGGGGTGCTGACGACAGTGACATGTCACATTAAAGAAAGTTGAGAAGCGGGGGGAGGGGGTGTTCTGTTGTCGGAAATGACTCAGCCAGCGAGTTTAGAAGCGGGGTGAGGGGGCGAAAATGACTTCTCACCAGGCGGGGCCTCTAGTAATTTGGGGGGCCCTTTGCAGCTTTGCAGGACCCTAAGCGGCTTGCATAGTTAGCCTATAGCGAGGATCGGCCCTGACAAAGACCGTTTGGCCCTATATCCACTTCCCGACTGCCTCATGTAGATATATGTCGGCAGAATGGCATGGCCAGGCACATCAACGTACCTGTACGTGCCTGCCTAGGCGTGGGTCGGGGGTCCGATCGGGACCCCCCCCGCTACATGCGGCAGTCGGATCCCCTTGGGGAGCGATCCCGTGCTTCACTGTGGCGGCGTATCGATCGAGTGATCCCTTATATAAGGGAGACTCGATCGATGACGTCAGTCCTACAGCCATACCCCCCTACAGTTGTAAACACACACAAAGTGAACACTAACTCCTACAGCGCCCCCTGTTGTTAACTCCCAAACTGCAACTGTCATTTTTACAATAAACAATGCAATTTAAATGCATTTTTTGCTGTGAAAATGACAGTGGTCCCAAAAATGTGTCAAAATTGTTCGAAGTGTCCGCCATAATGTCGCAGTCACGAAAAAAAAAATCGCTGATCACCGCCATTAGTAGTAAAAAAAAAAAAAATTTAATAAAAATGCAATAAAACTATCCCCTATTTTGTAAACGCTATAAATTTTGCGCAAACCAATCGATAAACGCTTATTGCGATTTTTTTTACCAAAAATAGGTAAACGAATACGTATCGGCCTAAACTGAGGAAAATAAAATGTTTAGATATGTTTTTGGGGGATATTTATTATAGCAAAAAGTAAAAAATATTGCATTTTTTTCTAAATTGTCGCTCTATTTTTGTTTATAGCGCAAAAAATAAAATACCACCAAAAGAAAGCTATTTGTGGGGAAAAAAGGACGCCAATTTTGTTTGGGAGCCACGTCGCACGACCGCGCAATTGTCTGTTAAAGCGACGCAGTGCCGAATTGTAAAAACCCCTTGGGTCATTTAGCTGCATATTGGTCCGGTCCTTAAGTGGATATACTTTGAACAGCAGTATACAGGCATTGCAAACAAGATAAGGACTGTAGGTTTCTTAAGTAGAATCAGAATCATGCCATACTTTGCTCCTGCATATTGCACAATTTCCTAAAGAGACCCTCAACAAACTACATGACACTTGTGCCTGATGAGGCCACTGATGTTCCAGTGGTGGTGGCCCGTGAGACTGTCCATACAGGCTTGACCCCCCAAAGTGCACGTGCTGTGTGGCAACAATATGTCAATTATTTTTGGGGTGGGGGGGCATTACAATGCCAGATCTTGGCTCAATAAATTATTTTTTGGGGAAAGTAAAATTCTAGAAAAAAAGGGGGGTTGCCATCCGGGGCCCCCTTTGAACAAATTCTGTGAAGAACTCCTGTTCTCTGAAGGCCTCCATTATTTCTGCAAGTCAAAATTTAGCAAAAAAAAAAAAATGTCAGTCAAGCCTTAGCTTTCTCCCCATATCTAACCCACAAACTCATCCACTGATCTCATAAAGTCCAAAAATCAAGTTTTGTATCGTCGTATTGCACGATCGTTTTTCCGACGTTTTCTACCGACTGTGAACGACGTTCTCATTCACGCAATATCCCTTTATACACTGCGCATGTGAGAAGCTCTGCACGTTGCCACGCCCATGACGATCGTTCGAGTGATTGACACGCCCCTTTTCAGTCGTTCAATACAAGAGTCAGAAGCAATGATGGAGGGAAGACAGCAAGCTGCAACCAGGCAGGAGAGAGGCCAGGCACGCACCAGGAGGAGCAGGAGTTACAAAGCCACCAACATGAGCTTCGAAGAGATGGTAGAGATGGTGGCTGTTCTTAAAAAGGAGGACTATGACGGCAAAAAAGGGCCTTACAAGAACCCCAATAAACTGAAGGCCCAGATCATGGAGAAGGTGCGGAGGACTCTCCATGCAAAATTCGGGGTGCAGAGGTCCAGGGAGCAGCTGCGGAAGCGATGGTCTAAATTTGAAAATCAGAGAGCCGGAACAGATGGGGAGAATTAGAAGAGTTCTCAGAAGACGTAAGTAAATTTCATGTGTACTCTGAATATTTGTTTTAATTCTTTTGCGTCATTTGGTTTTCTTTCAGGTTGTGTATATAGACAGTCCAAGAATAGATGTTTCAAGGTTACTGTTTGTGGGCCTAATACTTGGTTGTTTTTTTTCTTTTTTTTTCTTTTAAAGTGTATTTTGTGTGTGTAACCGAGAGAGGAGCCGGACTGTTTTTTTTTTTTTTTCTTTTAAAGTGTATTTTGTGTGTGTAACCGAGAGAGGAGCTGGGAGTAGGCAGGCCTCCCCCCAGAGGCAGGCCTCCCCCAGAGGCAATCTGCCACCTTTCTCCATGCCCCGGGTGGCAATGGTGGTTGTGTGAGGGGGTCCTCCCACACAGCCCGCCTTACCTGCTCCACTTTGAAGCCCAACGGGGCAGAGGGACTCCCTATAAGGGAGTGAGAGGATCTAGCCCGCTCAACCAGCCCCGTTAGTCCTTCGCCTCTCTTTTTAGAGACCGCGTGGTCAAAATGCGTGCATGTTAACCCAATTTAGAGTGCGTGTAAGTGTGGTGGTTTTTGCGGGAGGGGGGTGGGCGTACTAAGCGCAAGCTTACCTCGCATAGCACACCCACCGGGAGCCGGGCTGAGACCACCAAACTCAATTCACATGTAGCTGAGAAACTTGTTCAAAGATAGAGAAATGCAGCAGCTTCGGTAATGGATAAAATCCAGTGTTAAGCTTAGAAGGATTGTAAAAGCAGACAATTGTGCTACACTTTTTAAAAAGAATGATTGATATTCCTCTTTCAGGCCTCTAATCTTTTTGATTAATCTAACCCTTTTTTTACAATCTCATAGGCCGCAATCAAGCTGCAGAAATGGAGCCGACCAACCCCGCACAGTGCCAAGCCCCACCCTCGCCGGATGTACAGGAAGTGCAAAATGCCACCACATCAGGTCAGTGTCATACCGCACAGCTTCAGGTTATACATGTAGGCCTGCATAATTTTAATACATGTTTTTTTACAAATTTCAGGTGTACGAGCTGTTGGTGATGGCTTAGACACTTACAGTGCCCAGGTGCTAATTGGGGAGATAATGTCCTGCAGGGCACAAATAGAGGACACAAACATCGCCCTGGAGAAGATCATAAGGAACAATAGAAAGGTGGACCAAAGCCTCAAGAATATTATTGATGTTCTGGGGAGGGTTTAAAAAAATAAAAAAATACAAAAAAATAGATGTATAATAAAAAAAATATATATATATATAAATATTAAGATAAAAAAAAAAAGAAAATGACACATTTTAAGTGCGATACAATAAATATTTTTGGATACTGAACAATGTCTGGCTTCTTATTATATCAATGCTGCCTAAAAGAACAAATCTAGATTTGTGGTGTTTACATTGACAATGTTGAGTATTTAGTAAAGGAAAATAAACATGACACTATGATAACGTAGGAGAAAGCTAGAATGAACTCAAATTAGAAAAGAATCAAACCGAGAAAATTACTGGAACAGGGGCATAAAATGTGGGCCTTAGGCACTGGTGGCGGTGTCACAACACTGCAACCCCTCACAAATACTGTAATTGGAGTGCCGAAAAGAGCCACATGCAACGTATTGCATTAAAAATTGTTATTAGACGCCCCTGTTCAACAGGGGCAGAAACATTGGGCCTTAGTCACACCACAACACTGCAACCCCTCAGATACTTTAATTGGAGCGCAGAAAAGAGCCACATGCAAAGTATTGCATTAAAAATAGTTATTAGATGCCCCTGTTAAACAGGGGCAGAAACATTGGGCCTTAGGCACTGGTGGCGGAGGCCAGAACCAAACATTTTCTTAATAGCTATGAGCAAGATCAGTGAGGAGGAAAAGGATATTCAATCAGCAGCATAACAGGACAGTCACTCAGCATCAGTCTTGACCCCCTTCCTAACCAGATCAATTTTCAGCTTTCGGTGCTCTCACAATTTGAATGACAATTACTCAGTCATACAACATTGTACCCATCTAAAATTTTTGTCCTTTTTTTCACACAAATAGAGCTTTCTTTTGGTCGTATTAGATCACCTCTGCATTTTTTTTTGCGCTATAGAAGCAAAAAGACTGAAAATTCTGTAAAAAAAAAAAAAACTAGTTTATGTCATATTAGCGGGTTATTTCTCACACACAGCATATGCATACTACAAATTACACCCCAAAACACATTCTCCATTCCTCCCGAGTATGGTGATACCACACATGTGAGACTTTTACACAGCGTGGCCACAGAGAGGCCCAACATGCAGGGAACACCATCCGGCGTTCTGGAGCACCCAGGCCAATTCTCCTACATGTAAAAATCTTAATTTATTTGCTAAAAAATTACCTAGAGCCCCCAAACATTATATATGCTTTTTTTTTCAAAGACCCTAGAGAATACAATGGCGTTTGTTGCAACTTTTTATCTTGCACGGTATTTTCGCAGCAATTTTTGGAACGCGTGTTTTTAAAAAAAAAATGTTTTGTGCTTTAAAAAAAAAAAGTAAAGTTAGCCCAATGTTTTTGCATAGTATGAAAGATGAAGTTACGCAGAGTAAATAGATATCTAACATGTCACCCTTCAAAATTGCACACGCTCGTGGAATTGCGCCAAACTTCGCTACTTAAAAATCCCCATAGGTGACGTATTACAAGGTATTGGAGTATTGGGGTATTGTGGAGTATTGAGGGTATTGTGGAGTATGGGGGGTATTGCACAATATGGGGGGTATTGCACAGAATGGGGTGTATTGCAGAGTGTGGGGGGTATTGCAGAGTGTGGGGGGTATTGCAGAGTGTGAGGGGGTATTGCAGATTGTGGGGGGGTATTGCAGAGTGTGGGGGTGTATTGCAGAGTGGTGGTGTATTGCAGAATGTAGGGGGTATTGCAGACAGTATGGGGGTATTGCAGAGTATTGCACAGGGAGGGATGGCTGGATCTGTGACTGCATTTGTCACAGATCCAGCCCACAGTGCTGCTGCTGCCACCCGCTCCCCCCTCTCCTCTCACACTGTACCAATCGGTACAGAGAGGAGAGGGAGGAACCGGCGTTACATGACGCCGGTTTGTTTACAAGTGATCGCTCCGTCATTTGACGGAGCGATCACGTGGTAAACGGCCGCTATCAGCGGCAATTTACCGCGGTCCGTGATGCACCGGGTCTTCTAGACCCGGCGCTCACGGATGATTCTGGGAGTGCGCCCCAGGGGTCACACGAGTGAAGGATTCTGGGAGGACGTCCTCCCAGAATAAATCCACCGCGCTGTAGCAGTATTTTCTCAATGGCGCAGTGGGAAAGTGGTTAATGTAATGCTTGGTCCCTGCAATATGGATAAAAATCATTGAAAAAAATAGCATGAGTTTACCCGCCACCACTCCCCCCAGGTCATTACACAAGACCCAGTGCCGATCCTGACCTCCCTGGGGCCCTAAGCAAAATGACATGGCACATTAAAAATGAGAAGCGGGGGGGGGGGGGCGCTGACGACAGTGACATGTCACATTAAAGAAAGTTGAGAAGCAAGCGGGGGGAGGGGGTGTTGTGTTGTCGGAAATGACTCAGCCAGCGAGTTTAGAAGCGGGGTGAGGGGGCGAAAATGACTTCTTACCAGGCGGGGCCTCTAGTACTTTGGAGGCCCTTCACGTCTTTGCGGGGCCCTAAGCGGCTTGCATAGTGAGCCTATAGTGAGGATTGGCCCTGACAAGACCCTTTTGCCCTATATACTTTGAACAGCAGTATACAGGCGGTGCAAACAAGATAGGGACTGTAGGTTTCTTAAGTAGAATCAGAACCATGTCATACTTTGCTCCTGCATATTGCACAATTTCCTAAAGAGACCCTGAACAAACTACATGACACTTGTAAAAGAAAAAAGAAAAAAAACAGTGCAGCGCTAATAAGTGATAATGTGCTTCATATAAATTAATAATTAAGCATAAAGTTCATTCTGGAGTAAATTGAGAAGCCAAAATAGTAAAGGAAATGAAAAAATTAGTGTATTGAAGAAAAAGTCCTTGGAAGCCGTGAAGTAAAAGTTCAAGTGACTTTATCCAACATTCTTTCTTGTGAGAGAGAGTAGTAATGCAAACAGTGTGAAAACTCTTGATTGCTGTCAGATAAGCTGTCACCAGTGCACCCGTGAAGTAGGATAAGATTGCCTGCTTACCAGATGAAAAGACTGTTTTACATCAGTCTCATAGGGCCTGTGGGAAGTCTGGTCTCCCAATACCTTAGCCGTCAGGATGATCTCAATGGAGCTCAGCATATAATCCAGAGAATCAGACTCCTGCAGGTGAGTGGGCGGGCTGCCAGGTCACAGAACAATGAAATTTTCTATCCCTACATGACACTTGTGCCTGATGAGGCCACTGATGTTCCAGTGGTGGTGGCCGGTGAGACTGTCCATACAGGCTTTGCCCCCCAAAGTGCACGTGCTGTGTGGCAACAATATGTAGATTATTTTAGGGGTGGGGGGGGGGCATTACAATGCCAGATCTTGGCACAATAAAGTATTTTTTGGGGAAAGTAAAATTAGAGAAAAGGGGGGTTGCCATCCGTGGCCTCCTTTTAACAAATACTGTGAAGAACTCCTGTTCTCTGAAGGCCTCCATTATTTCTGCAAGTCAAAATTTAGCCAAAAAAAAATGTCAGTCAAGCCTTAGCTTTCTACCCATATATAACCCACAAACTCATCCACTGATCATAAAGTCCAAAAATCAAGTTTCGTATTGTCGTACTGCACGATCGTTTTCCCGACATATTCTACCGACTGCGGACGACGTTCTAACTCCCTTTATACACTGCACATGCGGGAAGCTCCGCATGTATCCCCGCCTATGACGATCGTTCTAGTAATTGGCACGCCCCTTTTCGGTCGGTGCACTTCAGTGGAGAAGACATAATGGAGAGACAGGAAGCTGCAACCACAATTGAGGAGAGAGGCCAGGCAGACACCAGGAGAAGGAGCAGCAAACCAGCCACCAGAATTCCCTTTGAGGAGATGGTGGAGATGGTTGCAATTCTTGAAGAGGAGGACTATGACTGTCTCATGGAGCTTTACAGTAAACCCAAGAAGCTAAAGGGCCAGATCATGGAAAAGGTACGGAGCACTCTCCATGATAAATTCGGGGTGGAGAGGTCAAGGGATCAGTTGAGGAAGAGGTGGTGTGACTTAAAAAGAAGAAACCCAGAGCTGCTGGAGAGAATTCGACGAGTCCTCATAAGACGCAAGTAATTTTCATGTGTACTCTGAGTATTTGTTTTTATTATTTTGCGGCATTTGTGGTTTTTATTTCAGGTTGTGTATATATACGGTTCAAAACTAGATGTTTCAATGTTCATGTTTGTGGGCATAATAATTGGTTGGTCATTCCATTTAAGTTCTTTTTATGTGAGACCAATTTTTTATTTAATGTAGATGTGTTATTAACTAGATTTAAATAATCCAATTCACGTCAATATACAGTAAAAGGAGAGTATGCTCAGCACAGCAGTTGGTTACACATATGGACTCAAGTAGCACAATGGTTGGCATAGCCGTTCCGCCCTATAGGCTCACTATGCAAGCCGCTTAGGGCCCCTCAACGCTGTGAAGGGCCCCCAAATAACTAGAGGCCCAACCTGGGAAGAAGTCATTTTCGCCCCCTCACCCCGCTTCTGAACTCGCTGGCTGCATGGGAGAAGAGGCAAGAAGTCAGCACCCCTTGCTTCTCAATTTAATGTAAGATGTCATTTCCAACAGCAGAACACCCCCCTCCCCCCACTTCTCAACTTTCTTTCATGTGACATGTCACTGTTGTCAGCGCCCCCCGCTTCTCTTTTTTCATGTGCTATGTCATTTTGCTTCTGGCCCCAGGGAGGTCATGATCGGCACTGAGTGTTGGCCACAAGAACAACCCAGTTAGGGTGTCACAAAGAGGTGATCTAGTGTATACTTGTTGTTTTTCCATGTAGGAAACTTGGCCAAAGATAGAGAAATGCAGCAGCTTTGGTAATGGATAAAATCCTGTGTTAAGCTTAGAAGGATTGTAAAAACAGACAATTGTACCACACTTTTTAAAAAGAATGATTGATATTCCTCTTTTAGGCCTCTAATCTTTTTGATTTATGTATCCCTTTTTTTACAATCTCATAGGGCGCAATGAAGCTGCATCAATGGAGCAGACAAACCCAACACACAGCCAAGCCCCACCCTCGACGAATGTGCAGGAATTGCAAAATCCCACCACATCAGGTCAGTGTCATACAGCACAGCTTCAGATAATACATGTAGGCCTGCATAATTTTACTACATGTTTTTTTTTCAAAATTTCAGGAGGTGTCGGAGCTGTTGGGGGCACAGTGGACACCAACAGTGTCCATGTCATAATTGGGGAGATAAATTCATGCATGGCAGAATTAGAGGAAACAAACATCATCCTCGAGAATGTTATAAAGAAAAAGCGAAATCTGGAACAACAATTGAAGAATCTTATTGATGAGCTGGGGAGGGATTTAAATACAAAATAAATAAAAAAAATACATCTATAAAAATATTTTAAATCCAAGAAATATTTCTTGACACCAAAAAAATAAATAAATGATATTACGATATTAAAAAGAAAAAAAAAAAAAAAGACACATTTTAAGTGTGATACAATAAATATTTTTGGATACTGAACAATGTCTGGCTTCTTATTATATCAATGCTGCCTAAAAGAACAAATCTAGATTTGTGGTGTTTACATTGACAATGATGAGTATTTAGTAAAGGAAAATAAACATGACACTATGATAACGTAGGAGAAAGCTAGAATGAACTCAAATTAGAAAAGAATCAAACCAAGAAAATTACTGGAAGAGGGGCATAAAATTTGGGCCTTAGGCACTGGTGGCGGTGTCACAACACTGCAACCCCTCACAGATACTGTAATTGGACCGCCGAAAAGAGCCACATGCAAAGTATTGCATTAAAAATTGTTAGTAGATGCCCCTGTTACACAGGGGCAGAAAAATTAGGCCTTAGGCACAACACCACACTGCAACCCCTCCCAATATCTTTAATTTGAGCGCAACAAGGAGGCATGTGCAAAGTATTGCATCAAAAATTGTTATTAGGCGCCCCTGTTATACAGGGGCAGAAAAATTAGGCCTTAGGCACTGGTGGCGGTGTACAGAAAAACAAAATTTCTTACTAGCTATCAGCAAGAAAAGTGAGGAGGAGAAGGATATTCCATCAGCAGCATAACAGGACAGTCACTCAGCATTAGCAGTCTCAAAGGGATCTGACATTTCAACAAAAAATTCTTATTCAGTAACATCAGCATCAGGTGCTTGGTAGCTGGTGTTGATCCAAGCCTGATTAATTTTGATGAAGGTCAGTCGATCAACAGAGTCGGTGGAGAGGCGCACCCTGTGATCGGTCACAAAGCCTCCAGCAGCACTGAATGTGCGTTCTGAAAGAACACTGGATGCAGGGCAAGCCAGTAGCTCAATTGCGTACTGTGCAAGCTCTGGACAGTGATCCATCCTCAAGACCCAGTAAGCCAGAGGATTTTCCTTGGGGAAGGTGGCCAAGTCGGATCTTGCCGCTAGGTATTCCCGGACCATGTAAACCAGACGCTGGCGATGGTTGCTGGAACCGGTCAGACCTTGGGGCTGCGGACTAAAAAATTGTCTGAACGCATCGGTCAGACGGCCACCTTCTCCACCGCTCCTTCTGTGACTCACCGAAGCCTCAGCAACACGTTGTCCAGGGCCAGGTTTTGGTAATCCCCCCGGTTCTGGGAACGCATTGCACAGACCCTTCTGCAAGGCCTCCCGCAGAAGTTTCATCTTCTGCTCCCTCTGCGATGGTAACATAAGGTCCGCTACCTTACTCTTGTAACGTGGATCAAGGAGAGTTGCCAGCCAGTAATGATCCCTCTCCTGGACTTTGCAGGATCAGGGAGGCCATGCAGCGTAGGTTTGCAGAGGCATTCGGGGCAAAGTCCTCCGGGTCACTGAGAACGACAGGATCCGCAGCCACCTCATCCCAGCCACGTAAACGTCCACGTGTTCCTTGGGACTGTAAATGATCCCTTGAAGACTGCTGCTGTTGATGCTGAGTGCTAGGCTCCACCTCCATGCTGCTGATACAATCCTCCTCCTCCTCCTCTTCCTGTGTTCTAGGTGGGCAAGCAGGAACAGTGTCTGGATAAAGGGGGCCTTGAGAGGTAAGGAAGTCCTCCTCTTCCTCCCTCTGTTCTGCCTCAAGGGCCCTGTCCATTATTCCACGTAGGGTGTGCTCCAACATGTGAATAAGCGGGACAGTCTCACTGATGCATGCACTGTCACTGCTCACCATCCTCGTGGCCTCCTCAAATGGTGACAGGACAGTGCATGCATCCCTGATCAAGGCCCACTGGCGTGGTAAAAAAAACCAAGCTCCCCTGAGCCAGTTCTGCTGCCATATTGGCACAGGTACTCATTGATGGCCCTCTGCTGCGTGTGCAGCCGCTGCAGCATGGCCAACGTAGAGTTCCATCTGGTGGGCATGTCACAGATTAGGCGGTTCTTGGGCAGGTTGTATTCCCTCTGGAGGTCTGTCAGCCGAGCAGTGGCATTATATGACCACCGGAAATGCACACAGACTTTCCTGGCCTGCTTCAGGACATCCTGTAAGCCCGGGTACCTGCCCAAGAACCGCTGCACCATCAAATTGAGAACATGCACAAAACAAGGCACATGGGTGAGTTTTCCCTGTCGCAGGGCAGAGAGGAGGTTGGTGCCATTATCGCTGACCACCATTCCAGGCTTCAGCTGGCGTGGCGTCAACCACCTCTGAGCCTGCCCCTGCAGAGCTGAAAGAACCTCTTCCCCAGTGTGGCTCCTGTCTCCCAAGCACACCAGCTCTAGCACCGCATGGCATCTCTTGGCCTGCATTCCTGCGTAGCCCCTCGTACGCTTACGGAGCACGGCTGGTTCTGAGCAAACATCACGACAGGAAGAGGAGGGGGTGGAGGAGAGAGGTGTGTCACAAGCAGTAGTAGTGTTTTGGAGGCGTGGTGGCGGAACAACCTCCAAAACTACTGTACCTTGCCCTGCGTCCTACCCAGCTGCCAGCAGAGTCACCCAATGGGCAGTAAAAGACAGGTAACATCCCTGTCCATGCCTGCTGGACCATGAGTCAGCGGTAAGATGCACCTTACCACTGACCGCCCTGTCCAGCGAGGCATGGACATTGCCTTCCACATGCCGGTAGAGAGCCGGATTCGCCTTCCGTGTGAAAAAGTGGCGTTTGGGTACTTGCCACTGAGGTACTGCACATTTCACAAACTCACGGAAGGGGGCAGAATCTACCAACTGAAAAGGTAGCAGTTGAAGTGCTAGCAATTTTGCTAAGCTAGCATTCAACCGCTGGGCATGTGGATGGCTGGGAGCGTACTTCTTTCGGCGCTGCAGCAGCTGGGGCAGGGAAATTTGTCTGGTACTATCAGTAGATTGCCCGCATGTACTACCACTACTACATTGTGACACACCTATTTCTACACCTTCAGTGCAGGCTTCAGAGAGGAGTGGGGGTCTAGTGGGGTTGGAGGTCACAGAAGGGCAAGGGGAGGTCCGCTTCGGTCTTTGGTGTGGGTCTTTCTGGTATGCTTGCCAACGAGCTGCATGGCAGCTCGACATATGTCTGGACAAACATGTGGTGCCCAAGCGGTTGATGTTTTGGCCACGCGAGATACGCTTGAGACATATGTTGCAAACAGCAAAGGTACGATCTGATGGACATGTTTCAAAAAAGGCCCACACCAAAGAACTTTTGCTGTACCGTTGAGACAAAGCAGCGCCACGTAATGCAGTTGGTGTGCTGCCCTTAAGCTGACCCCTGGAGGGCATCCTGCCTCTTTGGAGATGTGCCTGTGCCTCGTCCTCCTCCTCCTCCTCCTCCGCCTCCTCTTCCTCCTCCTCTCTCCTATCAGGCACCCAGGTAGAGTCAATGACCTCATCATCCCCTCCCTCCTCATCATCACTGTTGAAAACCTGGCAGTATGCTCCAGCTGGGGGAACATCACTCCCAGATTGTTGTCCCTCTCGGCCACCCCCTCTCCCTGGGCTCACATCAATGCCTTTCTCTATCTGTGTTCCGTCATCAGAGTCTTCAAAGCGCTGCGCATCTTCATGTAGCATGTAACCAACACTGTGTTGATACAGTTCGGGGGACTCCTCAGGAGGACACGGTGGGACTAGGGAAGGATTGTGTGATGCCATTGTGCAGAGGGAAGAGGACGCCTTGGCAGCTGCTTTGCCAGACAAACTATGATCAGTCTGTGTGAGAGAGGATGAGGAGGATGAGGACGGCTTGGTCATCCACTCAACTAATTTCTCTGCATGTTTGAGGCTCAACACGGCCAGCTCCCGAAAAGAAGGACGAGCGGCCACGGCCACGTGCTGAAGAGGATGCACCACATCCACCGTTACCTCTAGATGCAGAGCCTGCTTGCCCTCGTGACTCTCTGCCTCTCTTTGTCCTTAGACATATTTATGCATTCAGGTGCTATGTAACAAAACAGACGCAGTCACACCAACTGCTTTCAGGTGTTAGTAAACTGCACACACGCAGTAAGAGGGACTGCTTTCAGGTGTTATGTAACAAAATAGTCGCAGTCACACCGACTGTGTTCAGATGTTAGTAAACTGCACACACGCAGTAAGAGGGACTGCGTTCAGGTGTTATGTAACAAATCAGGCGCAGTCACACCAACTGCGTTCAGGTGTTAGTAAACTGCACACGCGCAGTAAGAGCGACAGCGTTCAGGTGCTGTGTAACAAAATAGTCGCAGTCACACCAACTGCGTTCAGGTGGTATTAAACAGCACCCGTGCAGTAAGAGCGACTGCGTTCAAGTGCTATGTAACAGCACACACGCAGTGACACCAACTGCGTTTAGTTGCTATTAAACAGCACACACGCAGTAAGAGCGACTGCGTTCAAGTGCTATGTAACAGCACACATGCAGTGACACCAACTGCGTTTAGTTGCTATTAAACAGCACACACGCAGTAAGAACGACTGCGTTTCTGTGCAATTCAATAGCCCACTTGCATTAACAGCGACTGCGTTTCTGTGCAAATAAATTGCACACGTGCAGTAACAGGTAATGCGTGTATGTGCAATTAACTAGCACACGTTGAATAACACGGACTAATATTTTAAAGCTAATCCCTAATGCAGGCAATACAACACGTTAGAGCACTGCATGTAGAACAATCTCCTGCCTGACAGATACTAACAGCAGATCTAGCTGAGCTATACAGTTTATAAATATATTGACAACTCCTAGGGATGTGAATATATTCTCTACAAACTGTAGATTTAACTATACTGACTAGCCTTCCTGCTCTATCTATCTATCTATCTATCTGGTAGAAAAGACACTGGGGCTGATTTACTATGCTCTGTGCGCTGCGCTGGTTCATGCGTTAATTAGTACTCCGGGTGAAGCCTTAATTAGGCGCATGAACCAGCGTAGCAGCCGGCGCATTGAAAGTAATATGTAAAGCCGCGCCGATCTCCCTATAGAAGTCTATGGGAGAAATCAAAAGTGTTATTATTAAAGGCTAATCTGCAAGTTTTGTCGTAAAAAGTGTTTGGGGACCTCAGTCCTGCCCCAGGGAACATGTATCAATGTTTTTTTTATTTTTTTTAAACGGCCGTTTTTTCGGGAGCAGTGAAATTAATAATTCTTAAAGTGAAACAATAAAAGTGAAATATTCCTTTAAATTTCGTACCTAGGGGCGGTGTAATGTCAGCATGTGAAATAGCGCATTTTTCCCGCACTTAGAACTGCCCCTGCACAAAGTGACATTCAGAAGAAAAAAAAGCCATTTAAAATTCACACGCGGCTATAATGAATTGTCGGCTCTGACAATTCTGACAGGATTAATTCATAAAACAAAAAAGAGGGGGGGGACAGAGTGCGCCCCCCCCCCTCTCCTGAACCGCACCAGGCCACATGCCTTCAACATGGGGAGGATGTCCCCATGTTGATGGGAACAAGGGCCTCATCCCCACAACCCTTGCCCGGTGGTTGTGGGGGTCTGCGGGCAGGGGGCTGATCAGAATCTGGAAGACCCCTTTAACAAAGGGGACCCCCAGATCCTGGCCCCCCCTATGTGAAATGGTAATGGGGTACATTGTACCTCTACCATTTCACCCCAAAAAAATGTCAAAAGTGTTAAAAATGACAGTAGCCGGTTTTTGACAAATCTTTTATTAAAATTTTCTTTTCTTCTTCCATTCGGGTTTCTTCCGCTGCTTCTTTCTTGGGTCTTCTCGTCTACATCTTGCCCGACGTCTTCTTCTATATTCTCCGTCCGTCCTTCAGCCTTGTCGTCTGCCCGGAGTCTTCTCCTATCTTCTTCTCCTTCCGTCGGCCTCCTCGTTCGCATCTTGTGTCTTCTCCTGTCTTCTTCTCGGTCCGCCAGCCTTCTCGTCCACATCTTTTTCTTCCCCGGACCCAGCGCTTGAATTTGAATTGGCCGCCATGTTCCGCTCCTGGGACCCGCCCCCCTCTGACGCCACAAGTAAACTCCTTAGAAGGTCATGTGCGTCAGAGGGGGCGGGGTCACAGAGCATCACACGGCGGGGGAATTCGATTTCAAGCATGCCGTCCGGAGAAGAAGCTGCCGCAGCTTCCAATTGATCTACAATTTCAAGCGCAGCACCCAGAAGATCAAGAAGATGTGGACGAGAAGGTCGATGGACAGAGAAGAAGATGGGAGAAGACGGCAAGACGGCAAGATGTGGACGAGAAGACCCAAGAAAGAAGCAGAGGAAGAAACCCGAATGAAAGAAGAAGAAGGAACCGCGGAAAAAAGATTTTATTAAAGGAATTGTCAAAAACCGGCTACTGTCATTTTTCACACTTTTGTCACTTTTTTTTTGTAAAATGGTAGGGGTACAATGTACCCCATTACCATTTAACACAGGGGGGGGCAGGATCTGGGGGTCCCCTTTGTTAAAGAGGTCTTCCAGATTCTGATAAGCCCCCCGCCCGCAGACCCCCACAACCACCGGGCAAGGGTTGTGGGGATGAGGCCCTTGTCCCCATCAACATGGGGACATCCTCCCCATGTTGAGGGCATGTGGCCTGGTACGGTTCAGGAGAGGGGGGGGCGCACTCTGTCCCCCCTCTTATCTGCGGCCGGCCAGGTTAACGTGCTCAGATAAGGGTCTGGTGTGGATTTTTAGGGGGACTCCACGCCATTTTTTTTTAAATTTGGGGTGGAGTTCCCCTTCAAATCCACACCAGACCTGAAGGGCCTGGTATGGATATTTGGGGGGACCCCACGCCTGTTTTTTACGGCGGGGTTCCCCTTAATATCCATTCCAGACCTGAAGGGCCTGGTAATTTAATTTGGGGGGACCCCCATACATTTTTTTTTTTTTTTTTTTTAGTTTTAATGAGCAACGCCTGTATTCTTTATAGCCATGAGTACTTTAAACTTACTTTTTTTTCACTTCAGAAATGACATCTTGTACAGGGACAGTTCTAAGCACGGGAAACATGCGTGTACCCCCCCTCCCCCCCTGTATGAAATTTAAAGGAATATTTCACTTTTATTATTTCACTTTAACCACTTCCATACCGCGCCTGTTCTGGCACTTCTCTCCTTCATGTAAAAATTATATTTTGTTCCTGGGAAATTACTCAGGACCCCCAAACATTATATATAATTTTTTAGCAGACACCCTAGGGAATAAAGTGGCGGACATTTTTTATTTGATTTCCAACGGCATTTGCGCAATAATTATTCTAACGCCATTTTTTTTTTGCCCAAAAAAAAACCACGGTCCATGAATTTAAAAATAACCAAACAGTAAAGTTAGCCCAATTTTTATGGATAATGTGAAAGATGATGTTACACCGAGTAAATAGATACCGACTTGTCACACAATCATGGAATGGCGCCAAACTTCGGGACATAAAAATATCCATAGGCGATGCTTGTTTTTTATTTTACAGGTGACCAGTTCAGAGTTACAGAGGAGGTCTAGGGCTAGAATTATTGCTCTAGCTCTAAAGCATGCGTCAATACCTCACATGTGTGGTTTGAATGGTGTTTACATATGTGGGGACTTACATGCATATTCGCTTCTGAGTGCGAGCTTCTAGGGATAGGGACGTTTATTTTTTTTTGTTTTTTAGCTCATATTTTTCTTCTTTCACTTTTTTGTCACTTTTTTTGATTTCGGATCACTTTTCTTCCTATTACAAGGAATGTAAACATCCTTTGTAATAGGACTAGTGTGACAGGTCCTCTTTATGGAGAGAGGCGGGGTCAATAAGGCTGGAAAGCATGGTATTGGAAAAAAAAAAAGATCTCATGCTTTCAGCTGCAATCATGTTCGTTCAGCACAGTGGTGTAGTGTATAGCACTTTTACCTAGCAGCAAAAGAGTCGTTGGTTCGAATCCCGCCCGTGACAGCATCTGCATGGAGTTTGCATGTTCTCCCTGTGCCTGTGTGGGTTTCCTCCCACAATATAAAAACATGCTGTACATCGGATCCGGTCTAAATAAGCCCTAATATGCAGTAGTATATTTAGGTTTTGTGCTGCCCTAGGCCTGACTACATTTCTGCACCTCCTAATAGAAAAATGACCTACCCCTTCCTGTCAAAGCCACACCCTGTTTTTGTATCACCCGCCCAGGAATTTTCAGGACACACACACACACACACTAGTTCTGGGGGGGGGGAGAGGGTTACTGGACTCCCTTAATTTGCATAGTTTTTCTCTCACTTCCTGTTTGGCTATGGGGCAGGAAGTGAAGGCAAATCTCCCCAATTGGACACAGATAATACAAAATAAACTGACAGGGCCTATAACCCTCCCTCACTCTATCCAAAATTAGAACTATAATCAACACTTTTTATTTTCTTTAGTCAGGGGCGGACTGACCATTGAGTCACTCGGGCACTGCCCAAGGGCCACATGCCACTAGGGGGCCCTCATCAAACCAGGGACAGTATGTAAAAATCTTTTATTTTTTTTAGATCTGTCCCTGATATGTCCGAAACTGACATGCTTTTAATGTGAATATCCCAAGATTTTAGCTGCCCCGCCTCTGCACTGCCTCCTGGCGTGGTGGCCATCTTTAAGCCAGAGGGGTCCCATAATCTTCTATTGCCCGGGGGCCCCATGAGTTGTCAGTCCGCCCCTGGTTCTAGTTTAAGCACAAATTTCAGAGAGTTTTATTGAGAGGCCTAAGAAAATATAACCATGCCAATAGGCCAGGATACAGCGTGGCTAATATGTATGAATGTGTGTGTTAGAGCACCCCACCCAATGTTAACTAATGTTATTAATTTGCAAATAAGTATTATCTGCTCATTTTTTTGGGGATGTCTGCACCCCTGATAGTGACAACATTTGTGAGGTGTCTTCACCCTTTCTAATTCATTCACTTCCTGTCACATAGCCAAACAGGAAGTGAGGGTAAAACCTTACTAATATATTTTCTTGGGGACACAGAGATCAATCTAAATAGTTTCCCATTATGTAAATTGCACTCTAGCATTTTGCTGTGTACACCCCAAATTATTAGGGATCTTGGACTTTGGGGTCCATTTACTAAAGGCAAATCCACTTTGCACTACAAGTGCAAAGCAAGGAAGAAAACAAAACAACTTCGCTTCTACAGGATTGGATGTTAAAACCATCAGTGCTTCCTCTCTGATTTTCAGCAACTATGCTTGTACTGCAGAGTGGCTTTGCCTTTACTAAACCCCAAACTAAATAATCATTTGGGGCAGGGATCCTCAAACTACGGCCCTCCACCTGTTGTAGAACTACACATCCATGAGGCCTTGTAATGCATCGACATTCACAGACATGACTAGGCATGATGGGAATTGTAGTTCCTGAACAACTGGAGGGCCGTAGTTTGAAGACCCATGATTTGGGGTGTACACAGCAGTGCTGGAGTGCAATTTGCTTAATGGGGACACTAGTTAGATTGACCTGTGTCCCCAAGAAAAGACACTGGTAGGGTTTTAACCTCACTTCCTGTTCAGCTGTGTGACAGGAAGTGAAGCCAATTTTAATTAAAGGGACACAAAGCTCAACCCAAAAAAAAACACAAAGCAGGGGTTCTAACACTCACTTGGCTTTCCTCAAACACCCACAATTAGAATAGGATTGCCTTGCGCTAGATTTAAGCACAGTGCTGTAAATCAGCACGTCAAGCCTGTCCACCAATAACAAACCCCCCCCCCCACAGGCCATGTTTGCAGGTTTTACTTCATCTTGCACATGTGCTTTAAAAGACAGTCTGGACAGCAATTCTTGATAAGAGAAATCCACAAAACATGTCCTGTTGGGGGTACTTGAGGGCTGAGGACCACTGCAGAAAAAAGAAAATACTTACCAGTTTGTCTTTAATTTTGAGATTAAACATGGCAAACATTTCATGCCTACACACCAGGAAAGAAGCTTAGACAAAAATCACACATAATTTGTTAGGCCCAAACCTATTTCAGCTGCAGCTGTCAAAATATAGCATGAAAAAGTAACAAAAAACAAACTTCCAAATTTTAAAATATTTTTTATTGGTCAACCAAACAAGGAAAGCAAAAAAAGACAAACACACAAACAAAAATACATTTCAATAATCAAAATAAACATAGTTTTAACCTCACAACATCTTGACACATTTTTCATAAAATAAGGCCGCATAGACAAATACATCAAAGTGAACGTCATTTAAAAATAAACAAACACCATTGGCAAAATAAAAAAAACCATGCAGCAAACCACATTTGTGTTTAGCAACAGCATTTCTGCCAGCCTGCCCCTTCTGAGGGCAGCTGAGGAATGATTGATCCATGCTTTTTATAACAGTGCTAGTAATGAAGCAATTGAAATCACATGAACAAATTGCAGTCTCTAGTTTAGGTGAGCTTGTAATTGCGCACACCTGGTATTAACCCAAACCACGCTCTATGAGCATCCAAGTGTTTTTCACCTTTTAAAAAGAAAGGATAATTTTTTTCTAAGTGTTTGAGCAGACTCAGTTCATCACACATGTAGGAACCAAGCTGCAATGGCATGAGAGCTTTTTTTTTTTTTTTTCCCTGATCTGATGCTTTCCAGCCTGAAGGGGAGGTGTTAAAGACAGAATTGAACACGCACATTTAATAATCTATTTGTGGGGAAAAAAAGGTTGCCAATTTTGTTTGGGAGCCACGTCGCACGACTGCGCAATTGTCAGTTAAAGCGACGCCGTGCCGAATCACAAAAACTGGCCCGGTCATTGACCAGCAATATGGTCCGGGCTCAAGTGGTTAAAAATTCACAAAACACTAAAGTTAGCCCAATTTTTGGTGATAATGTGAAAGATGATGTTACACCGAGTAAATAGATACCTTACATGTCACGCTTTACTATTGAAAACACTCCTGCAATGAGGCCAAAATTCAGTACTTGAAATTCCCCATAGGCGACCTTTTTTTTTTTTTCAGGTTACCAGTTTATAGTTACAAAGAAGGTCTAGTGCTAAAAGTATTTCTCTCGCTCTAACGCACGCGTCAATACCTCACATGTGTGGTTTGAACGATGTTTATATATGTGGGCGGGACTTGCGTAAAATATGGGGTTAAATATGTTCCCTGGGTGTGTTCTAACTGAAGGGGGGGTGGTACTGACATGGGTAAATGACAGATCGCTGTTCATGAAGGGGAACTCCAGACCAAAAAAGCTTCCAGCTCCTCCCAGTTTGGTCATTCCACTTCCTGCTGGAGTAGAGAGAAGACCTGTCTTCCAGAGCTCCTGTGTTCCAGAGGATCCAGCCACCTGTACCAGCCTCCAGCCCCAGCCCCTGGCCCCGGAAGAGGGGAGGGATGGCCTCCCTCAGCCCAGGAGAAGGACCAGCATCCGGCCTCCGGAGTAACCAGCAGCACCTGCCCTCCTCCAGCCAGACGAAGATCAGCAGGGATGACCGCCTCTTCCTGGGCACCCAGCAGGGTCTCTTAGACTGGACTACCACACTACCAGGTGAGACTGAGGCCAAAGCCAGGAAGAGGTGTGATAAGATCAAGTCCCTGCTGGTTAGGATAGCCCAGGCCTGCGTGGAAAAAATGACAGCTCTCGCAGGCCTGAGGGACAAGAGGGACAGGTGCTCTAGTAGTAAGAGGTCGGAGTATAGGGGGGCCATCAATACCCTCAAGCTTGAGGTTAATGAAATCTGGGGTTACCTGGGAGGCTTTTTTGAACGTGGGGCTGGAGAGGTGAGCTTTCTTGAGGAGCTCCGGAAGACCCTCCAGCAGGCCAGCCAATCAGGAAGTCAGACGGCAAGGAGGAGCAGCGGGCGGTCGGGGTCCCAACCCTCCAAGCAGCCGGGGAAGTCAGGAGAGCCTGGGTGTAGTGGGGGGGGTGGAAGCTCTGGTGGTGCAGGGCCCAGTAAGGCCATAAAACCTGGGGAGGGCTCCCGAGAGCCGATCCCTCGGTCCGTGAAAAAAGGGGCTGGGGGGTTGGCTATGACAGGGGAGCCCAGTGATCCAGGAGGCCGCAGGGCCCAGGCGCCGCCGGAGGTACCCCCCCGGTGTCTTCGGGTCAGCATGCCCAGGCTCCCTCAGGATGGTCACGCTGCCACAGCTGGGGCCCACCATGTGCCGGCCTCCATGACCCCTCAGCGTGCAGTAGAGCGGGATGATCTAGCAGTGAATGTGTCAGGGACTGCGCCTGCAGCTGCTATGTCACCGGGAGAGGGGCAGGTGCATGGTGGAGGTATAATAACAAAGTCAGCTTCAGGCAAACAGCTGGTGTGTAGTGTGACCAAGATGGCGCCGGCTGCTGGGGGAGGAGCAGCTGAGGCCACATTCCCCAGTGGGAACCAACCCCTTTTCAGGGAAGGGGGATGTGGCCAGCTCCCATCCAGTGCTCGGGACCCGGAAGTGACCGCCCGTGAACCGGAAGTGCACCCCCCGCGAACCGGAAGTGCACCCCCCGCAACCGGAAGTGCACCCCCCGCGACCGGAAGTGCACCCCCCGCGACCGGAAGTGCCCCCCCGCGATCGGAAGTGCCCCCCTGCGAATCTGCGGCTGGTGTCACCGGCTTGGAGGACCTGGGGGATGAGAGGCCGGGGGTGCGGGGGTGCCTAGTCCCGGATGCTGCAGCAGGCACCTCCAGGCACCCCCGGCAAGTAATGGACGGTAATATGGACGGTAATATGGACGGTAACATGGACGGTAAGCTGCCACCCCCCCAGGTCCCCATGGACATTACCACAAGCCCCGAGGGGCTCCCTGCAGGACAGGCGGGGTGGGGGGAATGTCAGGTGGGACCCCTCCCGGTGGACTGTGCAGCTTATGACTTTATCCGGCAGTTGGAGGGGTCCCAGGGGGGCATCCCCCCAATACGGGTTGAGTCCCAAGGGGCTGGTGAGGTCGCAGAGGGGTCTGGTTGGGGGAGTTTGGTGGGGGAGGTACCCCCCTCTGCTGTGGCCCCAGGGGGGGAGGGGCCTGTAGTCAGGCCAAGGGTGGTGGGTCAGGGAGGTCAGGGTAGTTCAGTGGGGGTGGGTGCAACACCACCGGCAGGGATGGGGGCCCCCCCGCTCCCCCCCACTTCTGGGGGTGCTGAGGGGGGTGCCCCGCTTCCGGAGAACATCTTTCGGGGGTCTCCGGAGGCCAACTTATTATCTGCCCTAAAGGGGGGTCGTTCTTTCGCCCAGGTGGCGGGCTCTCGTGCCCCTCTGGACCACCTGTACAGCCGGTTTGGCGCCCAGAATTTCCGCGCCCCCCCTGCTGACCAGGAGAGGACGCAGGGGTCGGCGTGGACGAGGGGTACAGGTGGTCCAGAGAGGAGGCGTTGGAATGTTGTCCAGCTTCGGTACGAGGGTCCGGACCCCTGCCCCGCCCGAGGTGAGGTGGTGGACCTGGTACTCTCCTTGGGTTTTGGGGTGGGTGACCTTTTTGCTGTCATCCACCCCACCAACACACGGGAGTTTGACATCAGTTTTGTCACTCCCGTGTGTATGGAACGCTTCATCACCAGCTTTGGGCTGGTGAGGGGCGTTGACCCTTGGAAGAGGTACAGGCTCATTCCCATCTCCAGGCAGGAGGAGGTTAAGAACATCACCATCCTGGTGAGGAATGAGTCGCTCCCTCCGGAGGACATTGCCACCTGGCTTGGGAGGTACGGGCAGTTGCAGACCCCCCTGAGGAAGAACCTTGATGAGCGCGGGGTCTGGACCGGGGCTTGGTTGGCCAGGATACGGCTTAAGAGGGAGGGCAACAGTGTTGCCCACCTCCCTGGCAGCGCCTTCCTGGGCAGAGACCGGATCCTGGCCTTCTACCCGGGACAGCCCCGTCGTTGCTTCAAGTGCGGCAGCCCGACCCACATGGGCTCGGACTGCACGGTGGTCAGATGTGGCCGGTGCCACGAGTTTGGCCACCTGTCCGAGTCATGTGGGAAGATATGCTGCAACTTGTGTGGTGAGATGGGGCACCCGTTTAGCAGGTGCCCCAAAGCATATCGGGGTTCTTCCTCAGGGGGGGGACCTCCTGGGCCGGGAGCGGCCGAAGCCCCCCCGGCGAGTGATGGCCGGGGGGGTGGGGATCCTGGAGCCCCTAATGCCCCTTCGGAGGGACCAACAGGCCCGCAGCCTCAAAGAAGGCGGAGCAGGCGTGGGCGAGGGGCTCCCCCCCCGGGAGACACGGGCTCAGTTGGCCAGGAGGCTCCCGATCCTCCGGGAGGCAGAGCCGGTGGGGAGGAGTCGGGAGGGCCTGGAGGTCCTGGGTCTGAGGATCCGGGGCCCGGGCCTTTCCCTCCTTTTGTTGCAGGGCCAATCCCCACCCCCCTTCCCCCCCCACCTACTTGCCCCCTCCCATCACCTGGCCCTAAAGAAAAATCCCCTCCTCGTAATCCCCCCCCTCGTCCCCCCCTCCCAAGTCCCGTCCCCCCCCTTCCCCTTCTTCCTCCCATGCAGTAGGATCTGGTTCCCCCCTGTCCCCTCCCCTGTCTCTGGCCCCCCTCCTGCCTCTCCTATCCCCCCCCCCCTTCTGGACCCAGGGCTATGGCCATGGAGACGGATGCTGCTCGGGCCTCGCATAAGAGGGCTAAGGAGGTCTCGAGCAGCGGGTCTGAGGAAGGGGGTGGTGTTGTCACCTCGGAGAAATGGCAGGAGTGGGAGCAAGTCAGACATAGGAGGAAGAAGGGGCAGGCTAATAAATCTGGGGGCGGGAAGCTCCTTGCGAAGGGTGGGGTTCCCCCAGGGGCACGAAGTGGGGTGTCCCTGGGGAACCCGTTCAGTGTCCTCTCCTCCTCGGATTCCGAGGGGGAGGAGGAAGTGTAAATATGTGTATAGGTTTATGTATTATGTAGTATGAAGGAGAACGTGACCCTTTCAATCATTTTGATGGCGGTACCCTCTCCAATACGGCTTGCGACCATTAATGTCGCAAGTATTCGTTCTGCACGAGCTCGTTTTATGGCCTTTGATTTTCTCAGCCGTGTTGAAGCTGACATTTTGTTTTTGCAGGAGACCTGGCTGGCATCTGTGGCAGAGATGCATCTAGCAAAGAGGGAGTGGAGATGTGGGCCCTCCCTCTGGTCTCTTGCGGCCGAGCCCTGCAGTGGTGTTGCGGTCCTTTTTAAGACTGGTTCGGTGGCTTGCCGGCGAGTGATTGAAGTGGAGATTGGTAGATGTCTGGTGGTGGATGCTGTCGTGAGGGGGCAATTCCTCCGGCTCATTAATTTTTATGGGCCTCAAACTAAGAGGGAGAGGAAGAGCCTCCTTACGGCGGTTAAGCCTTATCTTTTTACATCCCAGCAGGTGACCTTTGGTGGTGACTTCAATATGATCACTAGGCCCAAAGACCGGGCAGGTGCCGCCAACCCTCTGGGATATGATAGTACTTTTTTGAATAGCGTAGTGAGGGAGGCCGGGTTGGTGGATGTGCACGTTCGTCACCTCCCCAACCTCACTGGTTTCACATTTTCCCGAGGTAGTTCTAAGAGTAGATTAGATAGTTTTTTTTTAAAGGGGGACTCTGCTTGCTCGGCTCCAGAGCTGCAGTCGGTGGAGTTCTCCGATCACTGTATGGTATCTGTGGCCCTGAATGTCGCCGACACTCCTCAGAAAGGGAGGGGTATGTGGTGCCTGAATGGGTCGCTACTGGAGGATCCTGAGGTTAGGGAAGCCTATGAGGTTTTCTTCCTGGACCAGACCTCGCTCCTTGAGGGCAACTGCTCCCGCCTTGAATGGTGGGAAGTAGTTAAAAAGAGGTCTGGTGACTTTTTCCGGGAAATCTCTGGGTACAGGGCAGCTTCCAAGTACCAGGCCTACCAGAGACTACGCAGGCAGCTTGACCGCCTGGTGTCCTCTGGGGGCTCTCGGGAACAGATATCCGGTCTGAAGGCGCAGATGAAGGAGTGTCAGTACGACCGTCTCGCCTCCCTGGTTTTTGAGAGGGATTATGGGAAGTTTATCTCTCCTGATCCCTACAGGAGCTGTGGTGAGGCGGCGAGTTCGAAGGTCGTACACGGCCTGAAGGATGCCTCGGGATCTCTGGTCCGGTCCAGATCGGGGATCCTGGGTGTCGTCAGAGACCACTTTTCGGACCTCCTGAAGAAGCGGCCTCTAGACATGGAGAAAGTCAGGGAATTCCTTGATGAGACCCCACTGGAAGTGAGGTCTGACCTTCCTGACTCTCTGACAGAAGAGATCTCGGTGGCTGAAGTCGAGCAGGCTATCAGCTCTTTAGCATCTAAAAAGTCGCCTGGGCCCGATGGGCTCACGGCAGAGTTTTACAAAACCTTTAAGAGCCTCTTGGCTCCTCATTTGAGGGATGTGTACCGTGAATGTTTGGCCTATGGCCTGCTGCCTCCCTCAATGAGAAGGTCAGCTCTGATCCTTCTGTCAAAGGGGAAAGACCCGTCTGTGGTGGAGAATTGGCGTCCGATCGCCCTTCTTACCACAGATAGGAAGATACTGGCAAAGATCTTGTTTACACGTCTGTCTGCTTTGGCGGGCAGGATGCTGTCTCCCTCTCAGCACTGCACAATTCCTGGCCGGGGCACTTTTGGTGCCGTCCTGAACGTCCGGGAGGCTGTGGAAAGGTGCAGGGCTGATGGCAGCGAGCGGTATCTGCTTGCACTGGATCAGGCTAAGGCGTTTGATCGGGTGAACCATGAGTACCTTTGGCTGCTTCTGAGGAGATACGGTCTGCCTGATCAATTTGTTGATTGGCTACAGGTATTGTATAGGGGAGCTGAAAGCTTCCCTCTTGTCAACGGTTGGGTGGGTGGGGCCTTTTCTGTGGACTCTGGCGTCCGGCAGGGCTGCCCGTTGAGCCCCCTCCTGTACGTCTTTGCGGTTGACCCCTTCGTAAGGAGGCTAGACTGCGAGCGTCTGGTGGGGGTTCCGGTGAGACCTGTCGGGGGTCCGGATTCGGCAGTGAGGGTCGTGGCCTACGCGGATGACGTCTCGGTGGTGGTATCTGGTCGTGAGGAGGCCCATTATGTGGAATCCCAGATCGGGTGCTACTCTGAGGCGTCAGGTTCGCTGGTCAATTGGGACAAGAGTGAAGTTTTCTGGATGGGGAAGGAGGGGGAGCAGTTCCCCCTTCCGGACGTGTTCCCCACGCCCGTACCAGAGATTCGAGTACTTGGCATTCATTTTGGCCCGGGTGATTATCCCAAGCTAAATTGGGAGCGCAGGCTGGTGAGTGCCACTCGGAAGGTGAAGGCCTGGAGAGGTTGGAAACTTTCCCTGAGGGAAAGGGTATGCTTGGTCAAGACGTACTTACTGCCTGAGTTTCTCTTTGTGAGCTACGTGTGTCTTTTGCCAGCATCTCTCTATGCTCGGGTCTCTGGTCTGTTCTTCCTGCTGTTGTGGGGAAACAGACTGAACCTGATCAAGAGGGAGGTCACATACCGCCAGCGAAGGCAAGGAGGGTTGGACATGGTCAACCCGGTGGTGTTCTTCATCATCATTTTTGTAAAGTACAACTTGCAGTCCATCTTTGTGGATGCGCCTTCCTGGTGGGAATGTTCATGCAAGGACTGGCTCTTGCTGTTCCTGAGGAGGTGGGAGGAGGGGGGGAGGCCCGGCGATCTGAGGAGATCGCATGGGTATCTCCCATCCTACGTCCCCCTGGCATTGAAGGTACTGAGGCAGTGGCGGATAACTGCCCTTGAGGTGGGCTCTCTGGGTCGGCGTGAGCTGTACCTGAGGGTCATGGCCTCGGACATTTTGAAGCCCCTGTCTTTAAGGGACTGTCCTGAGAGGGTCCTCACGGAGGGGTTAGCCCTCTTGAATTCTTCCAGAATTCCGAACAAGTTTTGGGATCTTGCATGGAGGTCGTTCCATGGACGACTGTACGTCCGTGCAAATCTCATATATCTGAACCTAGGGGACAGAGGCTGTCCCCGACGGGAATGTGGAGGGACATCGGAGACCATGGACCATTTTCTGGTCCAATGTCCCTTCAACATGGAGGTTCTTACGGGGGTAGGGGGTGCCATTGGCTACCCCCGCCTTCCGGCCCTGACCTATGCTGAGCGGGTGTATGGTGACTTCGGGGTCCGCAGGGGTTTTGAGTTATCGTCACTTTATTTAGTCAGCGTAGTTGTGCTTTACTACACTTGGCACGCTCGGTGTTTGGTGTCCACTAGGGACAAAATCCTGTCTGTGCATGAGGTGGTGGGCGATATCTTTCGGGAGTTGGTGAAGGTGCGGGATCTGGAAAGGAGCAGGGTCGGGCCTGAGAGGTGTGCCCATTTATGGAGGGGGTTCCTCTTCCAGCCCCCTTAGGCCATGACCCTGCCCCTCTCCATGGGTAGGGGCAGCTTTCCTTTCTCACCCCCCTTAGATTTTGTTTATAGTTTATTTTTGAAATAAGGCTACAGACATGTCTGATTATCATGTTCTCGCTCATACGTGGGTTGTAGGTATTTGTTGTTCTGGTGGTGGGGTGTGTTGTGGGTTGGCGATGATCTGGACAGTAGTGGTTTTTATGGACTTTAATATTTCCCTACTGTACCAGTGAGCCGTTTTAAGTTGGTTTTGTTCTTTTTTTTGTTGGCAATGATCTGGACAAGCTTTTTTCTGATGGACTTTAAAGACTTTTTCTTGTACCAGTGAGCCTGTTGTAAATACCCGTTCTAATGTTGTTGTGTTTTTTTTTTTTTTTTTTTTTGCAGTTATTTTCTTGGAGGGTGGTATGATGGTTTGTGTGTGTTGTTTGTTTTGTGTTATTTAGTTTATTTTGTATATTAACTTTTTTTATGGTCGTAGTTTTAAAAATAAAAATCTCCAGACCAAAAAAAAAATGTGGGTTCCCCTTCAGGTGCATACCAGGCTCTTGGGCTTGGTCTGGAACATAAGGGGTTAAACCCACGCCGAAAACCAGCGTGGGGTCCCCCCCAAGATGCAGACCAAGCCCTTATCCCAGGCACGCAGTCTGGCCGGACAGGAATGGGGGCGGGGACGAGCGAGCGCCCCCCCCCTCCTGAGCCGTACCAGACCGCATGCCCTCAACATGGGGGAGTGTGTGCTGTGGGGGGGGGGAGCACTGCCCCCCCAACCCAAAGCACTCTTGTCCCCATGTCGATAGGGACAAGAGCCTCTTCCCGACAACCCTGGCCGTGGTTGTCGGGGTATGCGGGCGGGGGGCTTATCAGAATCTGAGAGGCGCCTTTAATAAGGTGGCCCCCAGATTCCGGCCCCCCACCCTATGTAAAGGAGTATGGGGTACATTGTACCCCTACCCATTCACCTGGGGAAAAAAATTTAAAGAAATAAAACACAACACACATTAATAAATTAATTTATTAGTCTGCCGGGGGTCTTCTGCCGGGGCCCCCCACCACCACCCCATTAGGCCCCGGGCTTCACCGTCTTCTGCCGGAGCCCCCTTCACCATGAGGCTCCTGCCTATGGGGGAGGGCTCCGTCGCTTTCTGCGGGGGGGTTCACCTACCCCCCACCCCCGTCTTCAGCGCCGTCTTTCACCGGGACCCCCTTCACCAGTGAGGCTCCTTGCCTTTGGGGGAGGGTCCCGGGCTTCGTCGGTTTCTGCGGGGGGTGCAGCGCCTTCTTTCACCGGGACCCCCTTCACCAGTGAGGCTCCTTGCCTTTGGGGGAGGGTCCCGGGCTTCTACGGTGTTTTCCGCCGGGGGGCGACACCCGCGGGCTTTTGCGATGCCTTCCGCTTCTGCCTGTCTCCTCCGCGGAGCACAGGGCTTTCTTCCGCCGGAGGGCGCCACCCTCCGGGCTTCTGCGGTGCCTTCCGCTTCTGCCTGGCTCCTCCGGGAGCACAGGGCTTGTCTGCGCTGTCCTCTCCCTTCTCTTCCATTTGATGTTGACACGACGAGGTTCCGCGCTGGAATGCCGTCTGAGCAGCGGGCATCGACTTATATAGGGCAATGCCACCATGTGACCTCAACCCATGTGACATCACATTCCCATCATGCCCAGGGAATGTGATGTCACATGGGTTGAGGTCACGTGGCATTGCCCTATATAAGTCGATGCCCGCCGCTGACACGGCATGTCAGCGCGGAACCTCGTCGAGTCAACATCCAATGGAAGAGAAGGGAGAGGACAACGCAGACAAGCCCTGGGCTCCCGGAGGAGACAGGCAGAAGAAGGAAGAGAGAAGAAAGAAGACGGAAGAAAGCCCTGGCTCCGCGGGGGAGCCAGGCAGAAGAGGGAGCAGAGAAAAGACCGGGGAGTTGGCGCACCCCCGGCAGAAGACCAGGAAGACCGGAACCCTGGCGGAAGGCACCGGAAAGACCGGGCGATAGGCGCCATCCCCCGGCAGAAGTCGCCTAAGTCCGGATGGCCCCCCCTAATGTAAAAGAGCTTAAATGGGGTGGGGGCACCCGGCGGAAGGCTCCGGAGAGGACCGAGGGATGGTGCCCTTCCCCGGCAGAAATCACCGAAGCCCAGGGTCCCGGCAGAAGATCGGGAGAGAAGAAACCCCCCCTTGTGAAAGCTAAAGAAGAAAGGGGGGGCTCCGGAGCTGATTAATAAAATATTTTATTCTGTGTGGTGTTTTATTTAACTTTACATTTCCCCCAGGTGAATGGGTAGAGGTATGATGTACCCCATACTCATTCACATAGAGTGGGGGGCTGGCATCTGGGGGCCCCCTTAGTAAAGGGAGCTCGCAGATTCCGATTAGCCCCCGCCCGCATACCCCGACAACCAATGGCAAGGGTTGTCGGGAAGAGGCTCTTGTCCCTATCGACATGGGGGCAAAAGTGCTGTGGGGTGGGGGGGCAGTGCCCCCCTCCCCCACAGCACACACTCCCCCATGTTGAGGGCATGCGGTCTGGTACGGCTCAGGAGGGGGGGGCGCTCGCTCGTCCCCACCCCCATTCCTGTCCGGGCCAGACTGCGTGCCTGGGATGAGGGCTTGGTTTGGATCTGGGGGGGAACCCCGCGCCGAATTCGGCGCGGGTTTAACCCCTCACGTTCCGGACCAAGCCTACGAGCCTAATGTACCCCTGGAGGGGGACCCGCGCCGATTTCAAGAAAACAGCTCGGAGATTCCCGTGCGCCGCGTCACGCAGCGCAATCACGGGTACGCCACTTGGTATTTACCAAGATTCTCACGGCGTACTGACAAGGCGCACGGGAATCCCTGACTTTTCTCTCTACGCATGCCCAGTATGCAAATGAACCTCCTGAGGTTCAGGCGCACTGTGCAAGCGTATGGGGATCCGTTTTCAAAAAACACTTTCACTTTCAATTCGGCCCACCAAACACATTCAAACACATGTCACTTCACTTCCCCTGCATCCCCCCCACCTCCCCCCCTAATAAACTCCCGCCCAAACCCCCGCAATTTACATTTCAATGTGCCGTGCGCCAGGTCTGTACTGGTGCACAAAGCACCCTCTCCTGGGCGCACAGAGCACATTAGTAGGGAAATACACTGCACTAGCAGCGTATTTCTTTAGTAAATGACCAAACGGCTGCTACTCCTGCTTTTACTCCATGAGTCATGGAGTAAAGGCTTGGTAAATCAGCCCCACTGTGTCTCTATCTCTCTCTAACTGTCTGACTGACTTCTCTAACAAAAGCCGGAACACACTACACGAGGCCGCCGTGCAGGCTGCCTTTTATAGTGTGGGGCGTGTACTAATCCCCCTGAGCCATAATTGGCCAAAGCCACCCTGGCTTTGGCCAATTATGGCTCTTCGTTTTTTGCACGCTGTGATTGGCCAAGCATGTGGGACATACAGCATGCTTGGCCAATCATCAGCGCTCAACGCCGCAGTGAATTATGGGACGTTTTGCGTCACTCGAATTTGGCGCGAACGACCCGTTTTGTTCGAGTTTTCGATCGAACGACCGATGTTTGAGTCGAACATACGTTCGTATCGAACGCGAAGCTCATCCCTAGTGTTGGCCTTTGATTCTAAGGGCCATGGCTTTCCCTGTTTTGTTTCCTATGATTCTAGTAACAAATTTCTTAATTCTTGTCTAAGGATTACAAATTTTTCTTTTAGTTTAGGGTCAGGATTGTTTTGGTTTTGTTCTTCTATAGTTTTAATATTGGAAGTGAGTGTGTCTAGACACTGTGATCTCCTCTTCTCCCTAGCACTTAGAATGCTTTATGAGTGTTCCAAAGTATGGTATTGTTAGATGTTCATCCCTTGTTCAGATCAGAAAATTCCTTAAGTCATTTGCGAATAAAGGAGGAATGTTTGGGTGAATGGAGAAAGGAGAGCTGGCTCTCCATATCTTTGTGCGTGGTTGGGATGATGCATTATCGGTGGTTATCGAGACGGTAACATGATCCGACCATGTTATCGTGGCTATAGTAGAATCAGAGATTTTAGATAGTGTCCATTTTTTCACTAAGAAGTCAATCCGGGTATAGGAATTGTGCAGATGGGGGAAAAAGGAATAGTCACGTTCGGTGGTATGGTGACACCTCCATACATCGTACAAGTCATCGTTTCGTATGAAGGATCCCATTGGTGACGTGAATCTGGTGTTGCGAGAAGAGGTGGCCATAGAATTATCAGGTACTATATTAAAGTCTCCACACATAATAAGATATCCATTACGATTTTTAAAAAAATTTTCATCAGTTTTCAGAGAAATCTAATTTGTCTGGTTTTGGGCACATACACATTGACAATAGTGTATCTGGTATTGTCAATTGTGCAGTCTAGTGCTCGATATCTGCCTTTCTCGTCTATTATCCTGTTGTGAAGAGTGAAGGTAAGAGTGTTTTTGCAATTGTCACCCTATTTTTCTTGGTGGAGCCTGACGCCCAGTAGACGTGAGGGAAATGCTTGTTGGTGCATTGGGGTTCTGCACTGTTTTGGAAGTGAGTCTCTTGTATGCAGAGAATGTCACTGTTAGATTCTTGCGCTGTGCACCAGAGGAAAGCTCTCTTAGCAGGGTGGTTCAGCCCTTTAGCGTTAAGTAATAAGATTTTAGGCATCTTGATGTTTTGTTGAAGATACGGTGTCAAGTGCAATATTTACTCACGGCTATATGGAGGTATGCGTTTTCTCCGTAGGTTCATATAGTTAACGTTTTTGGAACGGTTTTCTTTGAGTGCTCTTAGGGAAGAAAATGAGGGTAAAAGTGGAATAATAAACTTGAAATGCTAAATGAGCAGATAGTGAGAAGGAAAAAAGAAAAAAGAAACAAAACAGCAAATGACAGCAGTCTGCAGTATTTGAGACTACTGTGTATCAACGGGGTGAAAGTTCATGGAACAATTTGCAACAAGCAAGGCACCGACCCAATGTGCGGCGTGTGAACTAGATGATGATTCCGCTATTCTGACAAGGTTTAGTACTTACCAGCATGGAGATTTGCATTGTAATTTTGAGTGTTCTCTTTGTGATTGGGTTGGTTTGACACAGATTGGTCAGGAATGCTTTCCCAAGTGTGTAGGAGTTTGAGGCCCTCTTCCACTGTGGAGATATTGTGTTTGACTCCATTTTTAGTGACCATCATTTTGGTAGGAAACCCCCATTGGTAGGGAATCTTGTGATTATTGAGCGGCTTAGTAATAGTGTTCAGTTGTCTCCTTAGTTGGCAGGTGTGTTGCGAGATATCCGCTTACAGTTGGAGATTGGGGTATGGAGCTGGGAGATTTCCCAGGTGTCTTACTTTGAATAGGAGTTAGTCTTTGGCGTGGACAAAGTGTACCCTCATTAGAACATCACGGGAGACTTCCGCCGGGATGTGTGAGGGTTTTGGTAGGCGGTGGATACAATCCACAATAGTTTCCATTGGAGAAAGGCAATAGTGTGGAAATTAGTTTTCTGGCGTATGCATTAAGATCTTGTGGTATGGTGGTTTCAGGTACACCTCTGAGCTTTACATTATTACGATGTGACCTGTCCTTGAGGTCCGCCATTTTGTCTCGCATCCACTGTTGTTGTTCATGTGTGTTTCAGTCATATCGCCAATTTGACTTTCAATATAATGCAAACTCTCTGTCCCATGTAGTGCATTTGCGTGGAGAACTTATTAAACATGGTGGAGATGTCATTATGAAGGGAGCTTTGAAGAGGTGAGCATCTCCTTCATAGTGGTATCCAGCACAGGCCGATTTGATGTGGGGGAAGGCTACTATAGGAGGTGGATGGGCTGTACTGTATTCAGTTGCAGGGTTCCCCTCATGTTCTGTGAAGTCTGAATCCAGTCGCATCCTCATTTTTGTTGGGCTGTTGCTGGCAGCTGATGACAGGGAGGAAGGCCTAGGGAATCATTCTGTGTGGAGATTTCCAGGCTATCTGTATCAGGTAGATCTGTGTAGGCTGCAGTAGAGCCGTGTGCAGGGCTGCCGGTGCCATCTTGGATTTTCGGCTGTGAATAAAATTCTGTTCGTTTTTTAGGCTATTCCATCCTCTTGCAGGTCGGGTTGGACATTCTGGGGGCGTAGTCCAGTCGGCTGGTGGTCCAGATAGTTGCAGAGACGAGTCAGGATAGCTGCTGATTGCTATTGTACGCCGGTCGGTGCTGGAGCTGTGAAGTCAGATGTCCATCTTACTTAACGGTTAACCACACCCACAATCTTATTTTTTTGACACTGTCAGAACATTTGGGGTTAAAAGAATACATATAAATTTGCACAAGTATATTTTTCTATTGTTCCTATCCATATATATATATATGATGAACAACACTAAAGCCATTTTGGATCTTATTCTCTCTCTAAGAGGTTAATATCAAGTCAAAAGATCTATACAGTGGTTTTCTGCCTTACAAGAAGGCATTGTTCTTCTGTATCTTTATCCCAGACCATAAATTAGAAGGTTTGGCATCTGTAGATAAGGGTCTGATGAGCACAAGCTGTTACAAGCTACATAGTGTGGTCTCTGTACTATGAGACCAATGGGGCTTATTCACAATCCCGGTGGAATAATATACTGTATCTTAAATAGTATTGTTTCTTTGTATTGCCTTAACAATATATGTGTATTAGTAATTCATATATAAGCCTGTTTAATACATAGACATTACTGGAGTCCCAGGTATAAGATCCTATAACAACTTCAAAGTATTAAACTGCTTTGATCACATTCCGGCATTAGTTTAAAGGAACTTTCCAAGGCATGTGTGCTGATCATAAAACCTTATCTCAATCATAAATTTAGGGGTTGCCGAAATGTCTAGGTTTGTTGTCATATTGTTTGACATAAAAAATAATTTATGGTGTTATACCAGGCCAGAAGTCACAGGGGGGTCGTAAGTCATGATTAACTCTGAATGACCTTAAAATTAGGAATTATTCCTTAGACACCACTGCCCCCTACAGGTTAATATCGGCATGGTTCAAGATGGTCACCCACCAAAACATATTGTCAGGTGACATCGCCAGTCATGTGATAGGGAAATACACACCCACTTCTTTGGGAAGATAAAAGTGATTACACAAGACAGGAAAAGGTCTCTGAAAAAGTCTGTGGGAGAGAGAGATGGCCAAGCTGAGCTCTGGAGGGCTAATGGCTGGAGCTGCTCTGATCTCTGAAGGAAGCTGGAAGGCAGAGAGTGACCGCAAAGATGTAAGGGGGTTCACAGAGGTCCTTCCTTAGGATTCTCACTTCTCAATACAGGAAGAGCTCTTACATACTGGTAAAGTATGATCTTACATCCTCTATGCAATAGGTAGTTTAAACAGATACCAACTGTGGCCAATCTATTATCTTAGCAAGTGTTAATTGGATCTGGAATATCTTTAACTGCAGCATAAGATTCTTCAGAGGCAATTAAAGAAGTAACGCATAGACGTACTGTATATAGATACTTGTTACATATATCGATTACAATATCATTGTGAGTCCTAGTGAATGGCCTAATGTTGGGATATGTTTAAACAGTTGATGCATTAGAGATAGCCTTGTGTGTTAAAAAGACATTCTTGGCCAAATTACCAAGAACTGTCCACAGGACATCTTGTCTTGTGTTTTAAGAAGCAGTAGCAAGGGATCTGTTTGTCATTGAGAAGAGATAATACAATGTCAAGGTTATGTCACTTTTAAATACGCCAGGATATTTAAATAAGAGCTATGAATATACCTTGTCATATAATGTAAGTACTATCTAAACATTCAACCATCGCTTATTTCTGATTATAGAAGCATATCAATTATTTGTTTTAATACGAATTGTACCTGATTTTAGTTTTTGCACTATACACTTTAGTTAATAAATATATATATTTTAAATATTCATTTGTATTTCTTGTCCTCAAAATAGCACGGATAAAATAATTTTGATATCTTGTATGGTAGGAAAAGTGTATATCTCCCAAAGCACAGATTTACATATTTTCATAAATACAATAATATTTTATAGTTCAGAATAAACATTCTGACGGTATATGTAGGCTCTATGCCGAGATACGTCAATGGTTCTGACAACACCATCAAGGACCTGCTGATGTTGTGCCAAATGTGCAATATGCCCCACAAGCCTTCCATCCTCTTCCCATACCTCAGTTCCCCAAATTTATGTACATTCAATCATATTCATAGCCACAGATTTACAACTTACCAAGAGAGTGGGCCAAATCACCCATTATGCTTGCTGTTTGTTTCTCCTTGAGGTTTCCATTAACTATGACCAAATTCCTGCTCCCTACATCCTCTGCTTAAACAATTCGCCACCCATTCTTAACCCTTTTCTAAGCCACCTTGTCATGTGACCTTTCTCCTATGTATTCAGGGCAGCCCTGAGCAAAGCACAGACATGGTTTTATGCCCTACAATATAATGTCCTACTATAATACAACAGGTAAAATAAGCATTGAACAATTTTTTTGGTAAATATATTTCTAAAGGTACTCTTGACATACATTTTTCACCACAGGTCGCAAACAACCCATGCAATCCATACATACAAAGAAAACAGTTAGTTAGAAAGCAATCCTGCCCCTTGTCGGTGGAAATTAATATCAGCTGGTTCAATCTCAAGTGATGGCATATAAAAAGGTGTCTCATTACCAAGATGTCACAAATGAAACATCTCATGATCGGTAAAAGCAAACAGCTCTCTCAAAACATTCATAACTTTATTTGTGCAAAACATACTGATGGCATTGGTTAATGAAGGGTTTCTAAACTTAATGTTCCAGTAAGCACTGTTGGGGCCATAATCCAGAAGTGGAAAGAACATAATTTCACCATAAACCAGCCATGACCAGGTGTTCCTCGCCAGATTTCGGAAAATAATTATTAGAAGAGTTGTCCAAGAGCCAAGGAAAATTTGTGGAGAGCTTCAGAAAGCCCTGGAATTAGCAGGTACAATTGTTTCAAAGAAAACAATATGTAATACACTTAACGGCCATGAACGGTATGCACACTCACCACTCAAGACTCCATTGCTGAAAAAAAAACATGTTAAAGCTTGTTTGACCACTAGGTGTCCATGCTATAGCCAAATGACGGCTGCAGCGCGGACCTGAATTACTGATAGCATGAGGAGAAAAAAAAACGGTCACCGAATATTGTGTAAGGGACATCGGTCCCCAGTGGAAGAGGCACATCAGCCTCATCAGTGCCCACCAGTACCACCTGCCAGTGCCCACAGTGACCACCAGTGCAAAACGGTACCACCTATCAATGCCTACGAGTGCCACCTATCAATGCCCACCAGTGGTGCCAGTCAGTGTCTCATCAGTGCCACCTAGCAGTGCTGCCTATCAGTCTCACCTACCAGTGCTGATCAGTGCCCATCATTGCCACCTATCAGTGCCCATCACTGCCACCTATCAGTGGCAGCTATCCGTGCTAATTCAGTGCCCACCAGTGCCACCTATCAATGCCCATCAGTGCCACCTCTCAGTGCCCACCAATGCTGCCTCTCAATGCCCACCGGTGCCGCTTATCGGTGCTCACCAGTGCCGCCCATAAGTGCCTATCAGTGCAGCCAATCGGTGCCCATCAGTGCAGCCTCATCAGCGTACAATAATGAAGGAGAAAAATTACCCGTTTGCTAAATTTTATAACAAATATAAAACGGTTTTGTATTTTTTTTAATTCGGACTTAATTTAATTTATTTAAAAAAAATAAAAATAAAAACCGCAGAGGTGATCAAATACCACCAAAAGAAAGCTCTATTTGTGGGAAAAAAGTGATAAAAATGTCATTTGGGTACAGTGTTGTATGACCACACAATTGTCATTCAAAGAGTGAGAGGGCTAAAAGCTGAAAATTGGTCTGGGCAGGAGGGGGGTTTAAGTGCCCAGTAAGCAAGGAGTTAAAGTTTGCTGCACAACATTAAGAAAAGCCTGTGAAATACTGAAAGAATATAGTCTGGTCAGATGAGACCAAAGTTGAACTCTTTGGATGCCATAATACACACTATGTTTGGAGGTCAAATGGTACGGCACATCACCCCAAAAACATCCCCATACTAACAGTGGAGTTTGGAGGTGGGAAAATCATGGTGTGGGCTGTTTTTCACCATACAGTACTGGCATCCCTCATGTCATGGAAGAAAGGATGAATTGAAAAAATGTATCAAGACATTCTTCATAAAAATCTGCTGCTATCTATCAGGATGATTAAGATAAAACAAGGGTGAAAATGTTAAGCAAGATAATGATCCCAAACACAAGGAAACTCTCAATTTGTTTTTTTTGCATGTATGAATTGCATGGGTTGTTACCAATATGTGGTGAACATTTCATGTCAGTAGCAGCTTTAGAAACATATTTACCAAGAAAAATGGGGACATGTTCGATACTCATTTTACCCGCTGGATGTCTTAGTGAAATGACAAAATGTAACACTGTGTAGCCCAAACCAAAACATAGGCATTATCTTACTTATCAGCAAAGAGTCTGGTAAACTCATATCTTCCTGTAGTGAGCTGGTCCTGCTGCACTGAAAACCCAAGCCATGTTGTGAGCCCTGCCCAGTTAGGCCTTGTACACACGAGCAGACATGTCCGATGAAAACGGTGTACACACCATCAGACCAAAATCTCCGCGGACAGAGAACGTGGCGATGTATAAGACACCTACGTTCTCTAAGGCCCCGTACACACGACCAAACATGTATGCTGAAACTGGTCCGCGGGCCAGTTTCAGCATACATGTTCGGTCGTGTGTAGGTGCGAGCGGGCCGAATTCCAGCAAACATTTGCCCGCCGGGCCTTTTCCCAGCAGACAAATATTCCTGGACGTGTTTTAAAACCGTCCGCTGGAATCCTGCCCGCTCGGACATGTACGGTCGTCAGTACAGACCTACCGTACATGTCCGAGCGCCCGCCGTCCCTCGCATGCGTCGAATGACTTTGACGCATGCGTGGAAGCCTTTAAATGGCAGGCCCGCCCACGTCGCCGCGTCATCATCGCGGCGACGACGCGGACACGCCCCGCGTAATGTTTACGCGCGGACTTCTGTACGATGGTTAGTACAACCATCGTACAGAAGCCCTCTGGCAGGCATGTACTGTGAAAACAGTCCGACGGGCCGGTTTCACCGTACATGTTTGCTCGTTAGTACCCGGCCTAACACGCGAGTTCAATGCTTCCACGCATGTGTCAAATCAATTAGATGCATGCGCGGGATTTCGGGCCGCTGGTTATACATCATAACCAGCGGACATGTCCGATGAGTCGTACTAACCATTGGACATGTCCGGCGGACATGGTTCCAGCGAACAAGTTTCTTAGCATGCTAAAAAACTTTTGTCCGCTGGAAACCTGTCCGCTAGGCCCTACACACAAACATGTCCGCAGACCAGTTTCAGCGGACATGTTCGGTCGTGTGTACAAGGCCTTAAACTCTGTAAACTACAGAACTCTTCTTGTTCATGTCATGTAAATGCAAATGGTATTCTGTGGTCCATCAGACCAGAACTAAGTAGAACTACAAACTTTGCTTAGGATTTTAGTGCAGATGCATTGTTGCCTATCCATATGAGGAAATTAGGGGATTGCCAAATGGCTTTGCACTTACATCCTTTGTAAAGAGGCAAAACATGGGGAAATCTCCATTTATTGCAGAAATGGCCTGTAAAGGTTTTTTTTTTTGCCCAGACATATGCTTAATTTTCAGTTTAATCAATGAAAGCAATGATTGGCTGCTACGAGTTACTTCACACCATTGTTACTTGATTATGCTGTTCAATAAAGGTCTAAGCACAACCATAGATACAAGTATCTTCCAAGTAAGAGGGTGACAACATGCCTTACAGTTGGAAATCTTAACATTTATTTCAGTAATTTCCAGTGGAAGCTTTTAAAACTACTGCAGTGCACCACAGACTATATTCCTTAAAAAGGAAAACCATTATCCTAGCAGAAACATCACACAAATTTATGAACTTGTACCTGTCATTAATAAGATGAATGTCATCTCAACAAAGGTGCAGTTGAGTATTTACCTGAACATAGTTGTTTTATAACCAGAGTTATTGTTTATTATGACATTTTATGCCGTTGTAAATTTGAGTATGCTTGGTCAAGTTCTTTGATTTATACTGATGTATTTCTGTACTGAGTCTGAAAACTGCAGATACACAAAATCATAAGAATATGTTCAAGGACAGAGGAAAAGCAAGGAATTTGACAAGGAAGTAGAGCACTATATAAAAGCTCATCAACTGTGTTTGCGTTTTTCATTGACTTTTTCAGTAATTATCGCACAAAGTGTAAAGAAATACAAAACAAAGTTATGACATGCTCATTATGCAAGTTTTGTACAGAGGTTTCTATATCTATGTTCAATACACAATTGTGGCTAATGTTGCTTTGGCCTTTTCCTTTTCTTTTGACATTTCAGTGCGAACACAATAGCGGCTATGTTAACAGATTTGTCTTATTAATATAATTTTCCAGAGGACATTAAAAGTTACACAAAAGCAAACTGTAGATAAGTTTTAGCAGGAGTATTTTGTGCGCCTGTGTTGCCAAGGTTATTTTTTAGAGATTTTTTTATAGCACAATATGGAATAATTAATTGTAGCTATCATCTGAAAGAAAGGCTTAATTTTGAGTTTTACCAAGAAGCTAGGCTTCCTTTACTTAAATGTTAATTGTCTCGTCCAACTAGTTTGAAAGGGTCGGGTTAAAAAGAAAAAAAAATTCCCCAGAGTAGTACAGTGTTACTATGGTAACTCTGTACTGCTCTGGTCGCACAGTATGTAAAAAATAAATAAATAAATAATAATAAAAAATAAATCTTTACATACTGTCAACATTTGGTGTCCCTGAGCATTGTCACAGTTAATTGATAATGTTGTACTGCACTGATGCCAGTATGTAAAAAAAATAATGTGAAAGAAAAAAAAAGAAAAAGTAATGATGTTCAATCCACATGAAAACAATCAGTCCATGTAGAAATTCAATGTGATAAATTGTCCATCGTAAGTAAATAACATAATACAGATGTCATGAGATTGAATAAACCATCCCAACAAAGATCTTCAGATGTAAGATGTAATAATGAATGTGCTTACCTGAACCATTGGACCCGACTGTCATACGACAACAGGTCAATCGAGCTTACGGTACCCAACCAGCTGTTCAACAGGACTGTCAGCAAAGATCCAAAAATAAGTGGAATACACCTCCCTGGTGTCCAGAAGACGTACACCAAAGGTAAGGTCAAGGAGCCCGGAATTCCTCAGCCGAAGGTGACTCCGATAAAGGTGTCTCAACCATGGAGTAGGTAGAGAAATCGTGGAGGTCCAACACATATCTGAGAACAGCTAAGTTCAGACAGACAGCAAACCTTAATAGGGTAATGGGGACCAGCTGGAGACACTCAAAAAAAACATTTCCTATATATAGTCATAATGATCCCCCCCATATTACTATATATACTGTAGGAGATGTAACAAGGAGGTGTATTCCACTTCTTTTTGGATCTTCGCTGACTGTCCCGTTGAACAGCTGGTTGGGTACCGTAAGCTCGATTGACCTGTTGTCGTATGACAGTCGGGTCCAACGGTTCCGGTAAGCACATTCATAATTACATCGTACATCTGAAGATCTTTGTTGGGATGGTTCATTCAATCTCATGACATCTTTATTATGTAATTTACTCATGATGGACAATTTATCACGTTAAATTTTTACATGGACTGATTGTTTTCATGTGGATTGAACATTATTACTTTATGGTTATACCCTGTTGAGTATATATTATGTGGTGTTTTTTCACATTACACTAATATGTAGCGCTACACATTCACCTACATTAAATGTGGTAAGCTGCATAAGTTTTCCTTTATTTTTTTTCCACCTGTTGATCTGGCCATAACACATCTCCTGTGTTAGTGAGACACAACTCTGGAGGAATGAGAACAGAAAGCACAGCAGCCAGCAGCATTGTCAGTCTAGAGGGGAAGAGGGTATTCAATGTGTTGGCAGGTTTAGATACACTAACAAATTGAAGTAAAACTTCAGCCCACACTTTATAACCAGTTACATCATGCAGTTTTTATTTGGGGGGGGGGGTGGTAAAGGCTTTGCATGAATAAATAAAAGCTGATAATTTTAATCACCCCTGCAAGTGGTAAATGGTTTGTCTCATCCACGTAAACTGATACATTCTGCTGAAGAGCTTGAAGGTAAGAATAGAGTTCAGCTTTAAAGCTGAAGAAAGCCCTAACTATAACTGACCTTAAAAATGTTCCCTTACTCTACTTTTACCTATCCTGCCTATCCTGTAGAAAAATCAGTGTACTTACCCACCCCAGTTAGGTCATGTGATCCCGCAGCTCTGTGTAAGGAAGCACTCAATTACTGCATTCAGGGAATCGTGATGTCAACCATGGGCTGCCACAGCCCACCCATTGCCAGTTCTCTATCCTCTCTTCTACAGAAGCTTCTCACTGACACGGGGCAGGGCTGTTTGAAGTAATTTAGAGGCCCCAAGCAAGAAGCAGGGGACAGGGTGTTGGGTTGGTGGGGAACAGATGCAGCTGCCACCGGACACCGAGAAGTACTTCTTCTGTCATTGCAAGTTGATAAGCGGGGGGGGGGTGACACTGTGCAAGCTGTGGAAGCATTTTGTTTTGTCAATTTGATAAGTGTAAAAAATGCCCATTGATTCTGCTATAAACCGGGAACCGGGTAGTACTGATAAGCGGGGGGGGTGTGCTGCTACGGCCGCCGGATGAGTAGTACTTCTTTGACTGCCTCCCCCCTTACTCCCCCCGTGTTCTTTTTACCCCCTCTCTACCACATACCGTGCAGCAGGAGATTCAATTTGCTGTTCCTGGCTGGACTGAAAGGAAGTCATCACTGAGTGTGTGCACTTCCTGTCAGTCCGGCCGGGAACAGGAAACTGAATCTCCTGTACCGCACGGTTACGGTACCTGGCCGGACTGCAGGAGGAACTAGAAAGAGGAGCTCGGCCACAATACAGGCTGCAGCCCAGCTTGCCTGTCTTGTTCCGACAGTGCCTGCACGGGGGAGCCAGAGCTGTAGGATAATTTCAGCAGAATGTAACAAACTGAAAATAGGCAAGCACACAGATAGGTTTGCAGGTTAGTCAGGATAGGTAGGAGGAGGGGGAGAGAAAATTTATAAGAATAGTTATAGTTTGGGTTTTCTTTCACTTTAGGCTTTGAGCCTCTGAAAGAGGGGCTAAATGTGAAGGGTAGCCGAATGGCTAGGTAAAGGTTAGGGGTCAGGTGGTAGAGTATTTTCCAACTTTTTTTTTAGCACAAAAAAACCCCTTGCATTTTACATTTCCATAGCTGGGTGCTTTGTGCCTGATAAATATGATCTACATAATTACCTCTTCTCCTTTTAAAATCTCCACTGCTACTGAATCTGTTTTATATGTAATCATCCACAAATTGCACTACAGTACATATATTTATTACATTAATTATATACAGATAACCAAACACATAATTCCAGATGATGTTGAAAGGTATTTTTTTTTTTTAGAAACATTCATGTTTTCTTTAAATAACTGTATTATTACATGCAGCAACAGTGAATTGACCCCTATATATTTTACCATTTTTATCACAATGTCCTCTCAGCATACACCTACATTATATTAGCACTGACAGATTTAGAAATGACAGTGAAGATGACATTAGTGTGCCAGAATCCAGAGTAGACAGAACTGACATCACTCATTTACCTATTCTATACACACACACAGACAGATAAATTGGATAATGGTGATGAGTTTGCTAATGAAAGTGGATATAAGCAATTCTATCATAATTACTGAATGCAGAGTTCAGGAGCACAAGACATTTGCAATCTGAATGCATAGTCATTATAAAAACATTCTCATCATTTTAAGTTCAATGAGAGCTGCTGAAGACAGGGAAAAGACAGGCAATTTAGTTATGGCTATGATGCATTTTATCTTATGCTTTGTTATAGTTGGCCACGTCATGCTATAAAAATAGTTGAATATTCAATAATGGGATGAATTTATAACAGGACAACTGGGTGAAAATCTACATCCTGGGCTGTAACAAAAGTCTCTGGGGCTCCATTGTGAATGGGGACAGGCTCCGTACTGTCTGCTGTTAGATCACACCTCCCATACTTGCAAATGCTTTAACTATATCAGCTAAAGAGAATTTAAGTCTGCCAAAACTTCATATTGATGCCTTCTGCTGTGGATTTGCAAGGACACTACAGACTCAGCAGCAGGGATGAGCTTCGAGTTCGAGTCAAACCCATGTTCGGCTCGAACATCGTCTGTTCGGACGTTTGCAGAATTTTCGTACATTATGGGCCGTTCGTGCCAAATTTGAGTGGCGCGTCACAGCCCATAATTCACTGCGGCATTGCAGTGCATTGCTGGCTGATGATTGGCCAAGCATGCACTATGACCCACATGCTTGGCCAATCACTGCGCCATAATTGGCCAAAGCCAGGGTGGCTTTGGCCAATTATGTCTCAGGGGGTATAGTACATGCCCCACACTATATAAGGCCGCCTGCGTGGCGGCCTTGTGTAGTGTGTTGTGGCAGTGGTGAAAGACAGTCAGAGAGAGAGAGAGACAGTGTCATTTCGAATGAGTTAGGGCAGGCAGATGAGTCAGTTAGCTGCAGTTACAGTGTGTAGAGGATATATATGCATCCCAGGTGTTGTATTTATATTTATACACTGTATTCAGTTTAGCTAGATCCATTCATGTATTCTCTTCCTAATATACTGACAGGCAGGCGATTGTGCTAGCTGTAGTATTTTCACTTGGTGTACTGTGTCCTTTGCACAGTGTGCACCTAAAGCTACCCGATTATAATTGCTGGTGTTCTCATACTAATACCACAGGAAGAGGGCTGCAAGTATTTTCAGTTAGTGTACTGTGTCCTCTGCACAGTGTGCACCTAAAGCTACCTCACTACAATTGCTGGTGTTTTCATACTAATACCACAGGCAGGGATCTGCAAGTATTGTCACTTAGTGTACTGTGTCCTCTGCACAATGTGCACCTAAAGCTACCTGAATACAATTGCTGGTGTTCTCAGACTAATACCACAGGCAGGGGGATGCAAGTATTTTCAGTTAGTGTACTGTGTCCTTTGCACAGTGTTCAACTAAAGCTAACTGAAGAAAATTGCTGGTGTTCTCTTACTTATAATACTACAGGCAAACAGTTGATTCTGCTAGCTGCAGTATAATCAGTATATATACACCTGGCCATTAGTATGTCTGGAAGGACAACAAGGAAAGGCAGACAGTCACGAGATGATAAAAGAGGGCAACAGGCTCTGCGTTTAGAGGCAACAGTGCTGGTCATGGACACGGCGCATCCTCATCAGCACATGGCCGTGGGACACGCTTGTCCTTTTTTTCGGCACCTGGCTGTGTTGAGCCGCAAAATGCCGAAGACTTGGTAGAGTGGATGACCAATGCATTCTCATCCTCTCTCACCCAGGCTCAGGGTACTTTGTCTGGCAAAGCAGCTGCCAAAGTGGCCTTTTCCCTTGGCTCAATGGCATCAGTCACTCCTTCCCTAGCCCACCATGTACTCCTGAGGAGTCCCCCGAACTGTTTGACCACAGTGTAAGTTACATGCTGCAGGAGGATGTGCAGCGTTTTGAAGGCTCCGATGATGGTACACAGCTAGAGGAAGGCAGTAACGTGAGCCCAAAGAGAGGGGGTGCCCAAGAAGGACAGCAATCTGGCAGTCATGTATCCCCAGCTGCAGCATACTGCCAGGTTTGCTCCAGTGATGAGGAGGGAGGGGATGATGAGGTCACTGACTCCACGTGAGTGCCTGATAGGAGAGAGGAGGAACATCTCCAACGAGGCAGGATGCCCTCCAGGGGCCAGCTTAAGGGCAGCACACTGACTACATCACACCGCAGAGCTCCGCATGTGCAGGGCGCTGCTGTCTCTCCGCATTATTCCAAAAGTTCTTTGGTGTGGGCCTTTTTTGAGACGAGTGCATCAGATCGCACCGTTGCAATTTGCAACATATGTCTCAAGCATATATCGCGTGGCCAAAACATCACCCGCTTGGGCACCACATGCTTGACCAGACATGTGTCGACCTGCCATGCAGTTCATTGGCAAGCGTACCTAAAAGACCCACACCAAAGAACAAAGCAGACCTCTTTTTGCTCCTCATCAGCTGGGATCTCCAACCCCACTATATCTTCAGTCCTCTCTGAAACCTGCACTGAGAGTAATGATGGTGTAGAATTTGGTGTGTCACAGCCAAGTACTTGTGGGCAATCTGCTATCGGTACTCCGATGTCCGATTGTACCAGGACAATTTCCCTGCCCCAGCTGCTGCAGCACCGAAAGAAGTTCGCTCCCAGCCATCCACATGCCCAGCGATTGAATGCTAGCTTGGCTAAATTGCTAGCACTTCAACTGCTGCCTTTTCAGTTGGTAGACTCTGCCCCCTTCAGTGAGTTTGTGGAATGTGCGGTACTTCAGTGGCAGGTTGCCAAACGCCACTTTTTCTCATGGAACGCGATTCCGGCATGTGGAAGGCAATGTCCATGCCTCGCTGGACAGGGCAGTCAGTGGTAAGGTGCATATTACCGCTGACTCATGGTCCGGTAGGCATGGACAGGGACGTTACCCATCTTTCACGGTGCATTGGGTGACACTTCTGGCAGCTGGGAAGGATGCAGGATAGGGTACAGTAGTGTTGGAGGCTGTTCCACCACTACACCTCCAAAATGCTACTACTGGAGATTCTGACACACCTCTCTCCTCCACCCCTCCTCTTCTTTTTCCTCCATGGCCTCTTCTTGTGCTGATTTGTCCTCGAAACCAGCGGTGCTCCGTAGGCATCCAAGGAGCTACGCACATACACAGGCAAAAAGATGCCATGCAGTGCTTGAGCTGGTGTGCTTGGGGGACAGGAGCCACACTAGGGCAGAGGTTCTGTCGGCTCTGCAGAAGCAGGCTCAGAGGTGGTTGACGCCATGAAAGCTTAAGCCAGGAATGGTGGGTTGCGACAATGGCACCAACTTCATCTCCGCCCTCCGACAGGGACAACTGACGCATGTGCCCTGTTTAGCTCACGTCCTTAACTTGGTGGTGCGGCGGTTCTTAGGCAGGTACCTGGGCTTACAGGATGTCCTGAAGCAGGTCAGTGCATGTTCAATTGTTATATAATACCAGTGTAATACAACCTGCCCAATAATCGCCTAATCTGTGACATGCCCACCAGGTGGAACTCTACGTTGACCATGCTGCAGCGGCTGCACACGCAGCAGAGGCCCATCAATGATTATCTGTGCCAATATGACACCAGGACAGGGTCTGGAAGCTTGTTTTTTTCCCCCAGTCCTCTCTGAAACCTGCACTGAGAGTAATGAAGGTGTAGAATTTGGTGTGTATTGTATTGTTTTAATACAACCTGCCCAAGAATCGCCTAATCTGTGACATGCCCACCAGGTGGACTCTACGTTGACCATGCTGCAGCGGCTGCACACGCAGCAGAGGGCCATCAATGATTATCTGTGCCAATATGGCACCAGGACAGGGTCTGGAAGCTTGTTTTTCCTCCCACGCCAGTGGGCCATGATCAGGGATGCATGCACTGTCCTGTCACCATTTGAGGAGGCCACAAGGATAGTGAGCAGTGACAGTGCATGCATCTCTTATCCACCTGTTGAAGCACACGCTGCGTGGAATAATGGACAGGGCACTTGAGACAGAACAGAGGGAGGAAGAGGAGGACTTTCTTACCTCTCAAGGCCCCCTTTATCCAGACAGTGTTCCCACTTGCCTGCCTATCACACAGGAAGAGGACAAGGAGGAGGAGGAGGATTGTGTCAGCATGGAGGTGGAGCCTAGCACTCAACATCAGCAGCAGTCTTTAAGGGATTCAATTACAGTCCCAAGAAACCCATGGACTTGTACATGGCTGGGAGGAGGTGGCTGCGGATCTTGTTGTCCTGAGTAACCCAGAGGACTCCGGACCGAATGCCTCAGCAAATCTACGCTGCATGGCCTCCCTGATCCTGCAAAGCCTGCGGAAGGATCCTCGTATTCATGGTATCAAGGAGAGGGATCATTACTGGCTGGCAACCCTCCTTGATCCACATTACAAGAATAAGGTTGCATACCTTATCTTGCCATCACAGAGGGAGCAGAGGATGAAACATCTTTGGGAGGCCTTGCAGAAAGGTCTGTGCAACGTGTTCCCAGAGACTGGGAGGTTACAAAATCCTGGTCCTGGACAACGTGTTGCTGAGGCTTCGGTCAGTCAAAGACGGACCGGTGGAGAAGGTGGCCGTCTGACCAATGCGTTCAGACAATTTTTTAGTCCGCAGCCCCAAGGTATGACCGGTTCCAGCAACCATCGCCAGCGTCTGGTTTACATGGTGCGGGAATACCTAGGGGCAAGATCAGACTTGGACACCTTTCCCACCGAAAATCCTCTGGGTTACTAGATCTTGAGGATGGATCACTGGCCAGAGCTTGCACAGTATGCAATTGAGTAACTGGCCTGTCCTGCATCCAACGTTCTTTCGGAAAGCAACTTCTGTCCTGCTGGAGACTTTGTAACCGATCACAGGGTGTTCCTGTCCCCAGACTCGGTCGATCGACTGACCTTCATAAAAATGAATCAGTCTTGGATCACTTTTTTTTGAAATGTCAGATTCCTTTAAGACTGCCTATGCTGATGCTGAGTGACTATCCTATTATGCAGAGTTATTATCCTCTTCCTCCTCAATGATCATACTGATAGCTTGAACATTTTTGGTTCTGGGCACCAGTGGCTAAGGCCCAATTTTTCTGCCCCTGTTCAACAGGGGCATGTAATTACAATTCTTGATATAATGTTTCACAGCAGGGCCCGTTCCAGCGCCCCTCAAGAGTAACTGTGAGGATGTACAGTGTTTTGGCACCAGCTTCACCACTACTACTACCAAAGGCCCAATTTTTTTACCACTGTTCAACAATGGCATGTAATTACAATTCTTGATATAATAGTTCACAGCAGGGCGTTCCAGCGCCCACCAAGACTAACTTTGAGGGCTTACAGTGTTGTGGCTGCACCAACACATAAGGCCTAAATTTCTGCAGAGTATATAGGGCAGGCTCCTACTTTCAAACGGAAGGAGGCAACAGGAAGTGAGAGGAAATCTAACCCTAGAAAGGGAAATTCTCTCCTGTAAGAGTTAATATGGGAAAAGGGTGTCTCCTCTCCACTGATGCTTTATCACCAATCCTTGTTTCACTAAAAAAAACTAATTTACTAAAAAATATTTGTCATTGGGACAGAAAGTGAGGTGACATCTTCAGAACAGGTGCGCAGACAGCAAAACAAATGTTACAGGGGTGATAACCCTTCCCTATGTTTTCCAAAAAGCTTAAAAATAGATTTTTTGGCTGGAGCTACACTTTGTAATTTTGAACTGGTACATTTTTAAACAGATTCTGCTTAACAACAAACCTACAGTCCCTGCTGTTCAGTGTATATAGGGCCTGGGGGCCCCACACCTTTCCTTTTTTATTTTTTTTGGGTGCAGGGTTCCCCTTAATATCCATACCAGACCTAAAGGAGCTGATAATGACCTGGGGGGGGGGGGGGACCCATGCCATGTTTATCAATGCTTTTCATCCATATTGAAGGGACCAGACATTACATTAAAGCCGCAAGCAGTTTTAAATTATTTTATTTCCTATAGAAATTTCATTTTGTGCAGGGACAGTTCTAAACACGTGCCACTTCACAGGCATACTATAGACACCCAGCAGGTATTTTTTGTTTTTTATTCACTTTAACCCTTATTAAAATCACTGCTCCCGAAAAACGTCTCTTTTAAAAAAAAAAATTTGCATTGATACATGTCCCCTGTAGCAGGACCCGGGTCCCCATACCCTTTTTAGGACAATAACTTGCATATTAGCCTTTAAAATTGGCACTTTTGATTTCGAAGGTTCGAGTCCCATAGACTTAAATAGGGTTCTAAATTTCGCGCAAACTTTCAGTTCGTTCGCAGGTTCTAATGCGAACCGAACTGGGGGGTGTTCGGCTCATCCCTACTACCGACCCCTGTACTCCACCTCACTTACTACCGACCCCTGATCTATGCCTCACCTACTACTGACCCCTGAACTCCATCTCACTTACTACCAACCCCTGAACCTTGCTTCACTACCGACCCCTGAAATTACAGCTACTGTATGCATATCTCTGCCTACTAGACCTGGGTATAGGAGAAGGAGAGAAGAGGGGGGGCGGAAGTTGCAGTATCCTGAGCTGTGAAAATCCAGGGAGAACAACACTTCTATATTTGTCTTTCCTACAGCTGTGCTTATCACAGGCAACTACAGGAAAAATGCTGTTTTTTTAATAGCCGTGAGGGGGCGGGTACTAAAGGATGGCATGAAAAGTAGGGACGGTGCTATGATTGGATTTTAGACCCGCCCCCACTGCCATGTCGGCTTTAGCACCCACTTGCTTCCTGGTATGAAGCCAATCACAATTGATCACAGCCCCGCCTCCCTGTTCCACCCTTTAGTACCCCTCCCCGACATAAGCAAACACTTTAAGGCTTACACAATACACTGCCACTTATATGTGCTATGCCAGCAGAAAGAGGTTAAAGTTGTACCTAATAAGAAGAATGTAATTTGTTCCCTCTAATGCTACTTCTGATGCTCTAAACAAAAATTTAAAGTGGAGGTTCACCCGGAATTGTTAATTTTTAACATTAGATTCATGCTCATTTTGTTAAGTGGAATCAGGTAGTTTTTTTTAAAATCGAAGCAGTACTTACCGTTTTAGAGAGCGATCTTCTCCGCCGCTTCCGGGTATGGGCTGCGGGGCTGGGCGTTCCTATTTGATTGACAGTCTTCCGACGGTCGCATCTATCGCGTCACGATTTTCCGAAAGTAGCCTAACGTCGGTGCGCAGGCGCTGTATAGAGCCGCACCGACATTCGGCTTCTTTCGGCTACTCGTGACGTGATGTATGCGACTATTGGAAGCCTGTCGGAAGACTGTCAATCAAATAGGAACGCCCAGTCCCGAAGACCATACCCGGAAGCGGCGAAGACCGCTCTCTAAAACGGTAAGTACTGCTTCGTTTTTAAAAAAACTACCCGATTCCCCTTGACAAAATGAGCATGAATCTAATGTTAAAAAAAAAAATTTGGGTGAACTCCTGCTTTAAACGGTCTAAAGTTTCTGCAAAAACACTTCTGGAAGTATCAATTTCCTGTATCCCCAGCAGTAATCAATGGTTTCTTCCTCAGTCCTGCACTTTAGTACAGGAGACAGTAGTGACATTGAGATCAGTGGGCCGAACCACTAAGCGGTGCATGGTTTATAGGTGACTGACACTTCCGGAAGTGTCATTTTCTGAACAGACTCTAGCCAGCAATTCTATTTGATCAAAGCGGTGATCAGCAGCTCTGTCAGCAGGAGACAATATTTACATTCTTCTTTACAGATAGAACATTAATTTAAACATTCTGTTTAGTGACAGAGTTGTTTTAAGTTACCTATTTAATTTGCAAATGTGTATTGCACAGAGTAGCAGTGTAAACATAAATTCACTGAATACACAAACATAAGGAGTTCAAGTTAAAAAAAAAAAAAAAAAACTGGATTGCATCCTTTTCTGTAATCCTCAACAGCACAGTGGTTTTACTTCCTTTACTGCAAAAAAGGGGTTCTCAGAGAGAAAGAAAAAAAAATACAATTTCTTTGCATATTAAATTGTTATACCAGATGAAGAAAATCCATCTGCTTTAAACATACATTTCATACATAATTAATGTTAGAGTGTGATTTTATCATATATTATGCATATTTAGTATTAGATATGTCCAAAAAATCTTAAAGATGTTGCGTCAGCTTGAAGTACACAGTTTGTGCTGCCTTATTACCTTATTAACTGGACAAATAAATACTAAAATAATAAATATATATATATATATATATATATATATATATATATATATATATATATATATATATATATATATATATATATATATATATATATATATATATATTTTTTTTTTATTAGGAAAGTCACTGGTCTTTAAACAGAAATGGCAAATAAATGCGGCTTTATTGCGTCCAATGAAAAAAAATAACACAAATAAATAGGCCTACTCCACCTTAGGAGGTTAACTAAACAAGAGCGTCCCTCACTACGCTTTACTAGAGCGGCTATTCCGGCTTCTAGTATAAACAAACAAAAAAAACACAATCCAATATAAGCAATTGTTCTGACAGACCTTAATTCCATGAATATGCAGACACTCTCCAATCTGTGCCCATCCAGTGCAGCCTGGATCTCACTTCCCCCCCCCACTATCAGGTGCAGGCTAATTAACAGAGAGAGGGGGTTTACCTGTTAGGCCAGGCTTAACCCCTTCCAAGACAGGGAAAGCTGCCCTTTCAACCTCTCACTGACATACACAGAGACGTGTACCCTGTCACAATATATATATATATATATATATATATATATATATATATATATATATATATATATACACAGTGCTTTAAGTGGGCCAAAAGAGGTGCCGGTACTCTATTAGGCGCCGGTGCTCCCCCCCCCCCCAATACTGAACATGAAAATATATATATTTTATAAACCCTCTCTTAGACGAAACCTAACATTTGATTTTGCTGCTAAAATGACATAAACTTGCTGATGATGTCAGAAACTAAAAAAAGAGAAGATAAAATGGGCACAAAGCACGACAAGGGACAGACACCACAGAAAATAGATAGGAGAAGTAAAGAATATACATATCAGCCTGTGAGCAGCCATAGCAACAAAACATCACTCACCATTAGTACAGAATCTGTACTTCAGATCCAAAGCAAAGTCCGATGACTGATTTTTCACTTTGCTGCACCGTCCTAGGAGGGCCAGTCACCCGCTCACATCCATCACGCCGCACTGATCGCTCCTCACAGGCGCGCGGAAAGGAGTTGACGTCATCTAACGTGAGGTCAACTCCCTGCCTGCGCCTGCACGTATGGCTCAAGCCATACTCTGCACACGGCCCGCCCCCCTCCACTAGCTGATGGCCGGCCCAGCCAATGACTATTATGGAGGAGACGGTGCGCGATGTAATTCGCCCAGCGGCCAGCCACTACAATGCTGTAGCTAGCTCTCTGCCCGGGGGCCGGATTAAAACGTCCGTCGGGCCGTATTATCATATTCCTGGCCTGGGGCTGCGTTCCGGTACGGGAAACCCACGTACTGGGCGCACGGAGAGGTGCTGGTACTCTCCAGGGCCATTTTTGGAAGTGGCGGTACTGAGTACCGCCGCGTTCCGGCCCAGTTAAAGCACTGTATATATATATATATATATATATATATACACACACACACACACACATGGTATAATAATATATATACAGTGCAGACCAAAAGTTTGGACACACCTTCTCATTCAAAGAGTTTTCTTTATTTTCATGACTATGAAAATTGTAGATTCACACTGAAGGCATCAAAATTATGGATGAACACATGTGGAATTATACATAACAAAAAAGTGTGAAACAACTGAAAATATATTTCATATTCTAGGTTCTTCAAAGTAGCCACCTTTTGCAGCAGACGCATCTCTTTTTTTTAAACTTAATTTCTCTTTATTATTTTCCAACTTTTGACAATGCATAATTACATACAAATGATATGAGTTATCTAGTGCAGATGTATACATATAAAACAAACATTTATTATGTACGTACAGTAAATTAACATATGCCCTCCCTCCACCTCCCCCCACCCACCCTTCCCTACCCCCCCCATATAAATATTGTGCAATATTATTATTTTTACTGCCCCAAGTAGGACATGCCTCTGTGCAAGTCACCCAAATAAAAAATAAAAACTCAGACTCTGAGCTGCACTTGTTGTCCTCAGGACAGTCATTTTCCCTCTCGCGGTCCAGGCTTCGTGCCCAGGGTTCTGCTCCGCAGTTGTCGTGGCGATGACTCGGGTGGGGGGGTGGTCTGCATCACATGGTGGATCATCACCTGGGCTGATGCTCCTGGAGCTGGTTGCAGATGTTGCCTGCATCCCCTCCAAGGCAATGGCAATGCGGGTCAGCACGCCATTTGTCTCAGCCTGCAACTGCCTCTGCCTGGCATTGTGCTGGCGCTGTAGGTGCCTGTTCTGGCAACCCTCGTACTGGATGGCGGCAGTGTTGGCCTGCACTATCACGCCCAGGCTCCTAACCTCTGCCACGATCCCTGCTGCTGTTGCCTGCAGCTCCCCAATAGCCGTGGTGTGACGTTCCTGGGTTGTCTGCACGTCCGATCCCTGGTCCCCAGATGTTGAAGGACCCCCTGCTACCATGTGTTGATGCATGGCATCCAGGGTCTGTGACTGGTCACAGAGGCATGTGACCATGGCTGCACAATTGGCATTCACCTCCTGCAGGCAGTCAGAGATGGCCATGGTATGTTTAGCCTGCTGGTTGAGGCACTGCTGCATTGTGGCTGCGGTGCCCTGCACAGCCACTGTGCACTCAGACTGTGTCTTCGTCGAGGACCCGACAAAGGAGGCCAGGCTGTCAACCACACGGTGGAGGTCGCTGGCAATGTCTGCCATGTGGCGTGTCTGGCGTGCCTGTTCCCTCTCCACCCCTTCTTGGACGGATCCGGCTACACCCCTGGTCTTGCTCAGAGCCTTCCTGGGAGATGTAGATGGTTGTGTCCGTCTGGACGGGGTGGCCCTGGGGGGTACCCCTGGCCGGGGTAGCCCTTGAAGGCGTTCCTCTGGCCGGGGTAGCCCTCGGGGGGGGGGTTCCCCTGATGGGCGTCAAGGTCGTTAGGAGGTCCACCATCTCAGAGGGTCCGGCACAGATGGTATCCTCATCAAGGTACAGGCATTCCTCCTGTTGTATGTCCACCTGCTCCTCCACAATGACCTCAAGAGCACATGTGTGGGCACTCCCCTCCACCGTTGCTTCGTGGCTTCCAAGGGGGTCAGACTGAGGAAGATGTTTCTTGGATGGCGTGGGTCGTCCAGAGGCAGAAGATGGCCCAGCTCCCTCCAGCACATCTGTGGATGACACACAGCATTCACATGTTGGTGGACCCACACACTTGTCACATGTTTCCTTGCACCCCCTCACATGCTCCACACTGGATGGGGGATGAAACACACTTACCTCTCCTAAAGTCCTGTTCGCTGGAGTCAAATCCCTCCAGGCCCTCCACCTACTCCTGCTCCAGGCAGCTGGCTATAACCTCCTCTTCAGCTGTCAGCTTTACAGTCATAGCTGATCCGCCTCCTGTGGCCCTGAGGTTCTTTTTCATCTTGGCCAGCTTCTCTCTGACACGCCGACGCATGTCGTTTTTATTTTTTTCTGGACCTCCTTGCAGGTCCTGGTTTCATGGCCAAGGGTGTTTAGCTCCAGGGTCACCTTCTGAAGGATCTCCAACTTCCTGGCCTTGCTGGTCCTCCCGCTCTGTGCGCCATGGAGGTAGGTGTCATATTTTGCAATTGCCAAGGTCAGGATCTCCCTCTCATCCACAGAGAAGTTCTTCTTCCTCTTCTCTTTTTCTATGTCACTCTCTGACATGTTGGCTCAGATTACAAAAGCATGTCTGCACCAGGGAACACAAGCTGGCGTACTTTTACGCTGGACATGCGTCTGGCTGGGCGTACTTATGTTCTCGGCGTACGTGGTGGGCCGGCGTAACTTAGGCGGTTATGCCAGCATGGTTGTAAGCAGGCACAGAGGGGTGCTGTGCATGCGTCTACTTCACGGCGCATGCACGGTTCGTGATACGCAGGGCGTAAACCACTGCACCACACTGACGTACCTCTCCGGTGCTCGCCCCATCATTTGCATGGGGTCATGCCCAATTCCACCTACGCCGGCGTGCGCCCTCGAAACCTACGCCACGCTGACGCAGCGTTGGGAGCAATAGCTTGCTGAAAGCAATGCTTGCCTCTCCGTGCTAGGTTGGCGTGGCGTACAGCGTTTGCACTACAGCGGCGTGAATATGTGCCATAGTATTTATTGGCCTTATAGAACAGCCTTGGCATTATAAGGTGAACTTTTCAGAACAGGTGCACAGACAGCAAAACAAATGTTACAGGGGTAATAACCCTTCCCTATGTTTTCCAAAAAGCTTAAAAATAGTTTTTTTTGTCTGGAGCTACACTTTAAAAATGTACCAGTTCAAAATTACAAACAGATTCTGCTTAACAACAAACCTACAGTCCCTGTCTGTATACTGCTGTTCAGAGTATATAGGGGGGCCCCATGACTTACCTTTTTATTATTTGGGTGAAGGGAAAAACCCATGCCATTTTTCTCAATGATTTTCATCCATATTGCAGGGACCAGACATTACATTAACCCCTTCCTTACCGGGCCATTATAAAATGACGCCGGCAGGAACCCTCCCTCCTTCCGGGTGGACGTCATATGACGTCCTTTCTTCCCGGCAATCTAGGGTGTGCGTGCGCGGCACCGCTCGTGACCCGATGTGCGTGCCTGGCGGCCACGATGTCCGCCGGGCACCCACGATTGCCAGCGATCACGGCAGGAGTCTGGAACACACATCGGTCTCCTCCCCTTGTGAGTCCCCCTCCCCCTACAGTAAGAATCACTCCCAGGAAACATATTAACCCCTTCAGCGCCCACTAGTGTTAACCCCTTCCCTGCCAGTCACATTTACACAGTAATCAGTGCAGTTTTATAGCACTAATCGCTGTATAAATGTGAATGGTCCCAAAAACGTGTCAAAAGTGTCCGATATGTCCGTCGAAATGTCACGGTCACAATGATAAAATGCAGATCGCCACCATTACTAGTAAAAACAAAATAATAAACAAAAATGACATAAATCTACCCCTATGTTGTAGACGCTATAACTTTTGCGCAAACCAATCAATATACGCTTATTGCGATATTTTTTTACCAAAAATATGTAGAAGAATACGTATCGGTCTAAACTGAGGAAAAAAAAAATATATTTTTTAAATTGTGATATTTATTAAATCAAAAAGTAAAAGATATTGGGCTAGATTCAGCAAGAATTTACGCCGGCGTATCTATTGATACGCTGCGTAAATTCAAAGCTGCACCGGCGTATCTTCTTTCTGTATTCAGAAAGCAATATACGCCGAAATTAGGCTAAGATCCGACTGGCGGAAGTCTCTTACGCCGTCGTATCTTAGTTGCATATTTACACTGGCCGCTAGGTGGCGCTTCCGTCGATTTCACCTTAGAATATGCAAATGAGCTGGATACGCCGATTCAGAAATGTACGTGTGCCTGGCCGATTTTTTTACGTCATTTGCGTAAGGCTTTTTCCGGCGTAACTTTGATCCTGCTATATGAGGCATAGCCAATGTTAAGTATGGACGTCGGGCCAGCGTCGAATTTTGCGTCGTTTGCGTAAGTCGTTTGCGAATAGGGCTTTGCGTAAATTACGTCCACGTCGAAAGCATTGACTATTTGCAACGTGATTAGGAGCATGCGCACTGGGAAACGTTCACGGACGGCGCATGAGCCGTTCGTAAGAAACGTCATTTACGCGGGGTCATGTTTTATTTACATAAAACACGCCCACCTCTTCAGAATTTTAATTCGCCCGCTTACGCCGGCAGATGTACGCTACGCCGCCGTAACTTAGGGCGCAGGTTCTTTGTGAATCCAGCCCCAGCCTCACTAAATTACGGCGGCGTAGCGTTTCTGAGATACGCTATGCCCGCACAAACTTACGGCAGGCTTTCTGAATCTAGCCCATTGTGTTTTTTTTTTTTTTTACGCTTTTTTGTTTATAGCGCAAAAAATGAAAACCGCAGAGATGATCGAATACCACCAAATGAAAGCTCTATTTGTGGGGGAAAAAATAAAGATTTAATTTGGGTACAGTGTTGCATGACCGCGCAATTGTCATTAAAAAAGTGCAACAGCTCTGAAAATGAAAAATTGGTCTGGGCAGGAAGGGGGTGAAAATGCCCTGTATGGAAGTGGTTAAAGCCACTTTAACCACTTGCCGACCTCCTCATGTACATATACGTCAGCAGAATGACACGGACAGGCACATGTACGTACCTGTACGTGCTCTGCTTGACGTGGGTCGGGGGTCCGATCGGGACCCCCCCCGGTACATGCGGCGGTCGGTAAGCCTCGGGGAGCGATCCGGGACGACGGCACGGCTATTCGTTTATAGCCGCCCCGTCGCGATCGCTCCCCGGAGCTGAAGAACGGGGAGAGCCGTGTGTAAACACGGCTTCCCCGTGCTTCACTATGGCGGCGCATCGATCGAGTGATCCCTTTTATTAGGGAGACTCGATCGATGATGTCAGTCCTACAGCCACACCCCCCTACAGTTGTAAACACACACACAGTGAACCCTAAATGTTACAGCGCCCCCTGTGGTTAACTCCCAAACTGCAACTGTCATTTTCACAATAAACAATGCAATTTAAATGCATTTTTTGCTGTGAAAATGACAATGGTCCCAAAAATGTGTCAAAATTGTCTGAAGTGTCCGCCATAATGTCGCAGTCACTAAAAAAATCGCTGATCGCCGCCATTAGTAGTAAAAAAAAAAAAAAATGCAATAAAACTATCCCCTATTTTGTAAACGCTATAAATTTTGCGCAAACCAACCGATAAACGATTATTGCGATTTTTTTTTACCAAAAATAGGTAGAAGAATACGCATCGGCCTAAACTGAGGAAAAAAAAAATTATATATGTTTTTGGGGGATATTTATTATAGCAAAAAGTAAAAAATATTGCATTTTTTTCAAAATTGTCGCTCTATTTTTGTTTATAGCGCAAAAACTAAAAACCGCAGATGTGATCAAATACCACCAAAAGAAATCTCTATTTGTGGGGAAAAAGGACGCCAAATTTTGTTTGACGTCGCACGACCGCGTAATTGTCTGTTAAAGCGACGCAGTCCCGAACTGTAAAAACACCTTGGGTCTTTAGGCAGCATATTGGTCCGGTCCTTAAGTGGTTAAGCATCATTAAAATCACTGATCCCGAAAAAACGGCTGTTTTTAAAACTTTTTTTGCATTGATACATGTCCCCTGGGGCAGGACTCTGGTCCCCGGACCCTTTTTAGGACAATAACTTGCATATTGGCCTTTAAAATTAGCACTTTTGATTTTGAATGTTTGAGTCCCGTAGACTTTAATGTCAAATCTAAAGTTTGCTTGAACTTTCGGTTTGTTCGCAGGTTCTGGTGCGAACCGAACCGGGGGTTTTCGGCTCATCCCTAGTCATATGACCTGTGGGAAAGAGTATATATTTAATATCCATTTCTGTGTATGTCAGCTATGATTAAGCACTAAGTTTTAGTGCGAAACGTGTCGGTGGTACCCTGTTTGCTGTGGCATGTATCCTGTGATCCTATTTTAACAATAAAAAGCAATATTTTTGGATTGTGGCTGTCCAGATAGCATCGTTCAGTTGCAGTGTCTGCCATAATGTCGCAGTCCCATTAAAAATCGCAGATCGCCACCATTACTAGTAAAAAAACTAATTATAATAAAAATGCCATAAAACTATCCCCTATTTTGTAGACGCTATAACTTTTGCCCAAACTAATCAATATGCGCTTATTGCCATTTTTTTTACCAACAAGATGTAGAAGAATATTTATCGGCCTAAACTGAGGAAATACATTTTTTGGGGGAAAAACATTTGGGATATTTATTATAGCAAAAAGTAAAAGATATTGGGGGTTATTTACTAAAGGCAAATCCACTTTACACTACAAGTGCAAAGTGCACTTGAAATTGCACTGAAAATGCATTTGGAAGTGCAGTCGCTGTAGATCCAAGGGGGACATGCAAGGAAAATAAAAAGCAGCATTTTAGCTTGCACATGATTGGATAATAAAATCAGCAGAGCTTCCTATCATTTCAGATATACCCCACAAGTCTACAGCAACTGCACTTCCAAGTGCACTTTCAGTGCAATTTCAAGTGCACTTTGCACTTGTAGTGCAAAGTGGATTTGCCTTTTGTAACTAACCCCTATTGTTTTTTTTTTTTCTAAATGTTCTCTTTTTTTGTTTATAGCACAAAAAAAAAACGCAGAGGTGATCAAATACCACCAAAAGAAAGCTCTATTTGTGGGAAAAAGAGGACATACATTTTGTTTGGGTGCAATGTCGCACGACCATGCAATTGTCAGTTAAAGCGACGCAGTGCCGAATCTCAAAAAGTGTTCTGGTCAGGAAGGGGATAAATTCTCCTGGGGCTCGAAGTGGTTATGAGTGACAAAAGCAGGCAAAAAAAAAATACATTTTATGATTCCATTTATGAGATAAATCAATATACCAAGTTAGAATACAGAGACCTAAAATATTTTGTGGGGCTGTTAGAAGAGAATGAGAATCAATTGAAGGAGGGGAAACAATTTCAGATTTCTGAAATAGAAAAGGATATATGCAAAAATAAAATTACATTGCGATTCATATGGAATTTAGACAGAAGTTAAAGATCTTCCCTGCTTTCCAGCATTTGTGCAATAATTTACCAAAAAAAGTGTACGATTCTTTTGGATTAACGAGTACCCATAAAATCTAACTGGGATCAATCCAGGAAAAATGTACAAAAAAAAAAAATATCACTTCTGTTCCCTCTGACCATGGTGGAAACATTGTGCTGTTAACAAATAATATGAGATGTTTGCACATTTTAAAATAAATAAATTGGTATAAAAAACAATTAGTTACTCCAGTACACTCAGTTACTTCAGTCAGGACTATCATAAAAGTACTGGAAAAGGATTTCAAGTGCAATGTAATAAACTAATTTCTAAAGGTGAACTTTCAGTGAACTTTTACTTTATATGTTCTACCTAGGACGCACACGAATCTAGAACATTACTGAGGACTTACTGAAAAAGTCAGTCATTTAATTGAAGACCACATGTTATGGAATTACCAGCCTATACAAAGGATACCATCTACTTGTTATAAAATATCAAGGACGTGTGTGCCCGTCAGGATTCTTGACTGGTGGCAATAAATACTGAGGCCCAGTACAGAAGCTTTATAAAGATGTTGTGCACATTGGGAACATAATGACATTGCCCTCTAACTTCTATAATGTGCCTTGGCACAATGTTTTCATCCTTACCTACAGATTAGGGCAGGGGTAGACAACCTCGGCCCTCCACCTGTGGTAAAACTACAAATCCCATCATACCTCTGCCTCTAAAGCCGGCCATATACGGTTCGAATTTCGAAAGAATTTTCTTTCGAAAATTGCATCAAAGAATTTTCGTATTCATTTCGCACCGTTGGTGGCCTGCAGCAACAGCCGAGTTTAGTGCAGCAATCAAATTTGAGGAATCGGACATGTTGGACATTTTTGGAAAAAAATAAAGATTTTCTAATCAATGATGGGAGAATTGTGTGAGAAATGTAATAGAAAAAAATTGCGCATGTGCAAGAAAAGAAAATTCCCGGAGAGAAAAGTATATTCCTGGCCACAAGAATTATTTTCTGTAGCAACGTGAAGGCTTGGTCGGCCAAATTTCGAAAATCAATGGTGGCATCATTGGATCAGAAAAAAAAAAAATCTGATTTTGAAAAGAAAATTTGTTAGAAATTAGACCGTGTATGGCAGGGGTGCCCAACCTTTTGAAGACTGAGGGCCACTTAAGCGACTTAGTAACCAGTCGCGGGCCACAATTAGTGGAGAGGAGGATGACAGATCTGTGTCCAGTCTGCATATGCAAAGCAGACACAGGCACAGATCAATCTACTCTGTAGGTCCTCTGATCCAATCAGATGGAAGGGGACAGATCCACTTCTATTTTTTTAGCAGATCGGATTGGAGGTAGGCAGGTGTAAACGGACAAAATATGGAGTTACTTACCGGTAACGTCCTTTTCCAGGAGTCTTTCAGGACAGTCACCTTAGAGAGATCCCGGCTCCTCCCCTCTCAGGAAACACCGCCTTCAATCAGAGATTTAAGTCTCATCCTCCCACTGGCCCTTCAGTTTATCACGAGCACCTCCGGCCAACTGGGGAGACACAAGAACACGTCATACAACACAAACATTACAATCTTACCTGACGGTCTTATGTGATGAGTCCTCAGACGTCCAGTACCTGGGTGGGTACCGGTGCTGTCCTGAAAGACTCCTGGAAAAGGACGTTACCGGTAAGTAACTCCATATTTCCCTGGATCGTCTTTCAGGACAGCCACCTTAGAGAGGATAAGCGAGCACCTTACCTTAGGGTGGGACTACTGCTTGCAGAACTTTTTTTTTTTTCAAATAACAGTTTTTTTATTTTCATAAAATGTCAGTACAGAATATAGCAGCAGTTCAAGTGCAAAAGATGAGAGGAGGTACAAAATTCCAGCTAGCTGGGCTTACACAGTGGCTCCATATCTATTTCTGCTATCAGTGACATGTAACACAATTGGAGATCTAAAAGAAAGAGTAAAGAAAAAAAAGAAAAAGGGAAAGAGGGGGGGTGGATATAAGAAGGGAATGGGGTGAGGAGGGGGGGACAGGGCGGGGGGGGGAGGCGAGAAGGAAAAAGGAGAAGAGGGGAAGGGACAGGAGAGATGGGGGGGCAGGCAAGATTGTCAGGTTGAGCAGTGTACCCTGGCGGCCTATTGTCGACTCACGGCGGGTCCTCCACCACGTGCCACCTCTCCCAGACCAGATCATGGGCATCCAACCTATCCTGGATCCTAGCCGTTATTTTTTCCATGAGTTCTACATCTTTGACCCTAGCATAGAGGGCTTCTTGTGATGGGGGGATTGGTTTCTTCCAATGAAGCGCTATCAAGCACCTCGCAGCTGTGGTTATGTGTCTCAGCAGTTTCTTGTAGGGTTTAGCTATGCGAGGTTGGGATAGGCCCAGCAAAAACAGCTTCGGGGAGAGGGGTATGGGCGCCTCCAGGAGGCGAGATAGGAGCTCTTGCGTTTGAGTCCAGAATGGGACAATCAGGGGGCACGTCCAGTAGATGTGGAACAGTGTGCCCTTGGCTTGGCTACAGCGCCAGCATCGGTCAGAGGTGGAGGGGTAAATCTTGTGGAGGACGTCCGGGGTCAGGTACCAAAAGAACAGCACTTTATACATATTTTCCTTATAAAAGGTGCAGATCGAACTCTTGGCCGCCTGCCTCCAAACTGCCCTCCACTCGTCCTCCGAGAGCACCTCCCCCAGCTCCCTCTCCCATCGGAGCATATATGTATGTTTACCTTTGGTTTGTATGGGGTATTCATTGAGGATTTGGTAAATGTCTGATATGAGACCCCTTCGGGCAGTGCCCTCGAGGATGATTCGCTCAAATGGGGTCGGTTTTGAGAAGAGGAGCCGGGGGGCGATTGTTTGAGCGTAGTGCCTGATCTGTAGGTAGCTGAAAAAAGCTTGCCGTGGAATGTCATGTTTGGCTTGGAGATCAGTGAAGGAGTGTAGGGTGCGGGATCTGGGGTCTACTAAATGACCAAAGTGAAATAGGCCTCGCGAGGCCCAGGGCCAGGACATCTGGTGGGTGAGACTGGTCGGTACTTTAGGGTTGTAGAGGAAAGAGGTCAGCAGGGAGCTATCGGACCTAAGTCGACCGTCTTGGGCTAGCCTCCTCCAGGTACTTTGAAGCTGCCGCATGGAGCCCAGTAAACGTCCGGGCTCCACTGCCGCATTTGCGTTCCACAGGAGGTTGTTGGGGTGTATAGGCGCCAACCAGATCTTTTCCACCTCCGTCCATCTATTGTAAGACTTCTGGGGGAACCATGATGCCACTGCCCGGAGCTGCGAGGCCTGGTAGTATTTGACCAGGTCTGGGAAGGCCAGACCTCCCTCGGTTCGTGACGCCGTCATAACCGAACGTGGGATCCTGTGGCGTTTGTAGTTCCACACGTACCGGAGGAGGTCGGCTTGTAGGGCTCGCAGATGTGCGCAGGGGACCGGGATAGGGAGGGTCTGGAAGAGGTATAGTAGTTTTGGGAGGACAACCATCTTTATTGCCGCTATCCGGCCCAATAGGGATATCTGATGGGACTTCCATTTGTGGATCAGCGCCCTTATTGAACTGTATAGGGGGGGGAAGTTGGCTTGGTACAGGGATGCAAAGCTTGGGGTCAATTGGACCCCCAGGTATTTCAGGGAGGTTCGCTCCCAGTGGTACGGGAAGACGGACTGCAGGTGTAGGGCCTCTGGTTCGGGCATATTGATCGGCATGGCCATAGACTTGGACGTATTAGTCTTATATCCCGAGAGGGCCCCGTAGCATTCCAATTCCCTGTGTAGGTTAGGCAGGGAAATTCGGGGGTGCGTTAGTGTCAGGATAATGTCATCGGCGAAGAGGGAGATCTTAAATTCCCTCCCCCTTACTGGGATTCCTCGGATGTCCGGGTTGCCTCGGATCGTCGCTGCTAAGGGCTCGACGCAGAGAGCAAAGAGGAGGGGGGAGAGGGGGCACCCCTGACGGGTTCCATTAGTAACGGGGAAGGTGGATGAAGTGGCAAAGGGCGTTTTCACCTGTGAGATCGGATTGGTATAGAGGTGTCGGACCGCCTGGAGGAAAGGTCCCCTAAATCCCATATGCCTTAACGTGGCGAGCATGAAGGGCCAGCCAAGGCGGTCAAACGTCTTTTCTGCATCCAGACTCAGGAGCAAAGACTCCGGGCCCTCCCTGCTCGCCACGTCAATTAGGTCAATCACCTTTCTCGTGTTGTCCCCCGCTTGGCGGAGGGGGACAAAGCCCACTTGGTCTTTATGGACCAGAGAGGGTAAAACTACATTTAGGCGGAGGGAGAGGACCTTTGTGAAGATCTTGAGATCAGAGTTCAGCAGGGCTATCGGCCTGTAGCTTGCGCATAGTGAGGGGTCCTTGTCTGGTTTGGGGATGAGGGTGATGAATGAGCGCTGCATGTCTTGCGGGATGGGGGTCTGCTGTAGGAAGGCATTGAAGAGCTTCGTCATGTGAGGGAGGAGTGTGGGGAGGAAGGTCTTATAGTATTCGTATGGAAACCCGTCAGGGCCTGGGGATTTATGGGCGGGTAGGGACTTAATGGCTGCGGTCAGTTCCTCTCCTGTAATGGGAGCGTTAAGGGAGGCTAGGTCGTCCGGTTGTAGCCGGGAAATGCCCGCCCGATTTAGGTATTGTGTCATCCTGTCTAACAGGTCGGGGGGGGTGGGTCATGTGGGATTTCTGGCTTGTTATACAGGTCGGCGTAAAATGCTGCGAAGGCATCCGCAATACTCTGAGGGTGTGATATAATATTGCCCGAACCGTCCTGGACCTGGTGTGGGGTGGATGCGAGCGAGCGGTCTGCTAGTTTCCTCGCCAGTAGCGCCTGTGCCTTGTTGCCCTTGTCATAATATACCTGGCGGAGGCGTACTAGAGCTTTCTCGACTCGACCCATCGCAAGGTCCCGGAGTGTTGACCGTACCAGGGCGATACGTTTAAGTAGCGTCAAGGAGGGGGAAGACTGTAAGCGAATCTCTAGGGCCCGGAGCTGCGCTTCCGCCTGTTTTCTAGCCGACTCGACATTCCTCTTAAGGGCCGAGGAGATGGCCATACACCGTCCCCCAATTACCGCCTTGTGGGCGGCCCACAGTGTGGTGGTGGAGACGTCCTGTGTGTCATTTTCGCTGAAGTAAAGTTGCAGGGTGGAGTCTATTTCCATTTTGGAGGGGGTGTGTTTCAGGAGAAAGTCATTCAGGCGCCAGTTATAGGGCCTGCGGGTGGGAGTGTTGAGGTCAAGGGTCAGGGTAATGGGGGCATGGTCGGACCAGGAGATGGGCAGGATCTGTGCGGAGTCAGTAACGCGTAATGTAGTATTGTTGACTAAAAAGTAATGTATACGTGAGTGCGTGTGGTGGGGGGATGAATAAAAGGTGAACTGGCGATCCCCTGGGTGAAGCGCCCTCCATGCGTCGAATAGAGCATGTTTCCTCGTCAGCTGACGGAAGAGTTTAGAGTCCCGCAGGGCTTTCGTTTGAGAGGCTCGGGGGTTCACCACCAGGCGGTCCCAGGTCGCCGAATGGGGCAAGTTAAAGTCCCCCCCACTACCAGTAGGTCGTGGGGGGATCTAGCCAGGCGGGTAAGAACCCGGCTTAGAAATCTGTGCTGATGTGCGTTGGGGGCATACAGGGTGCATAAAGTTACGTCTCGTGAGTGCCATGTCCCCCTCAGAATGATGAAGTGGCCCAGGGGGTCGATGTAGGAGTCTGTGCAAGTGAAGGGAGTGCCCCGTTTGATCAGGATTGCGACCCATGCCCGTTTGCGCGGACTAAAGGCCTGGTATATTAAGGGGAAGTACCTGGATGCAAACGTGAAGGAATCGCCCTTGGAGAAGTGCGATTCCTGTACCATTATAATCTCCGCCCCTGTTTGCCTGAATTCCCTAAGTGCTAGGTGACGTTTCCTGTTGGAGTTAAGCCCGTGTACGTTTAAGGATAGCAACTTAGCCATACTGTGGGTGGAGAGATCGCGGTTTGTACTTAGCTGAAGTTGGTCGAGCTGCATCTGGTTCTGGGAGGGCGAGTGGGGAGACCGCCGAGGCGACAGCTACCAAGGCGTGCTGTCGGGTGCTGCCTGCACGGGAGAGGAGAGAGAGGTGTCTGAAAAGAAAGAAAAGAGTCAGGCCCCGTACACACGACAGAGGAACTCGACGTGCTTGGCACGTCGAGTTCCTCGTCGAGTTTTGGGATGAAGCCGCCGAGGAGCTCGGCGGGCCGGCTTCTCCCATAGAAGAACGAGGACAACGAGAAAATAGAGAACATGTTCTCTATTTTCTCGTCGAGTTCCTCGGCGGCTCCATCGAGCCAAAACTGTACAGACGACAGAGATTCTCGGCAGAATCCGGGTTTTGACCGAGTTTCTCGGCGAATTCTGCCGAGAATCTCTGTCGTGTGTACGAGGCCTGAGAGCAAAAACAAAACATAACACATCAACAATCAACAATGGGGGCCCTCAGGTCCCAACAGTTCCTTAAGGACCTCCCGACCAAAAAGTCCAAAAACATAGGTCGGGGGGGCAGGGGGGTGGCGTGGAGGAACTCCACTGTGGGGGTTAGGGGAAAAGGAACTCTTAGGCTATCAGCCATGGGGGGGTCCGCGATCAGAAGGGCAGCCTCTTCGACGTCTCATCCGAGACAGGCCCGATGTGTGGCGTAGGGGTAAGGCTGGGGCAACCGGGGGTAAATGATGGGGTAAAAGCAAAAAAAGAAAATACAAAAACAACAACAAAACCGAGGGTCTCCTGCAGTGCTCGAGGCGAATTTCGTGGCCGGGGCGACCATCTTAGGTGTGCTTGTGCCTGGGGGAGTTGCGGGCAGGGTCCCGGCCCCTGGGGCGTTTAGGCGGCGGGACTCTCTGCCAGACTACTGGTGGAGGGGGCGGCGTGGCCACGAGATCCCAATCCGGCAGCCGGGGAACGGGAATGTCCAGAGTTCTGCAGAAGTGGTCCAGGTCCTCTGGGTAGCGTAGGGTGGCTGAGGTCCCCTGGTGGTTGGCGGACAGGCTGAAGGGGAAGCCCCATCGATACACAATGTCCTTGTCTTGCAAGGTGCGGAGCAGGGGTTGTAGTAGGCGTCGTTTCTGCAACGTGATCCAAGAGAGATCCGGGTAGAGCTGTAGAGGGTTGTTATCAAAGAGGAGGTTGCGCATGGGACGGGCTTTGCGCATTATGTTTTCCTTCAGCGGGTAGGAGTTTATGCGGCATATGACGTCCCGCGGTTTGGAGGCTGGGCCCTTTGGTTTAAGGGCTCGGTGGGCTCTGTCCATCTCAATGGTCTTGTCTGTTGGTTCCCCAGTATTTCGTTAAATAAATTCTGAAGGGTGAGCTGCAGGTCTTCTGCCCCGTCTGCTTCAGGGAGACCGCGTATGCGGATGTTATTGCGGCGCCCCCTGTTGTCCAGGTCTTCAACATGCCGCTGCATGTCTCTTAACATGAGATGGTGGTCTGACGCCTGAGTCTGGGTGCGATGTACCGCTAGTTTAGTCTCTTGAATCTCCTCCTCTGCCATTTCCATTCTGTCAGTTAAATGTTTGAGGCCCGTTTGGAGAACTTGAATTTCAGCGCGGCAGGTCGCCTTAACGTCCTCCACAAGCTGCTTTAAATCATCTTTTGTGGGGATGGCTTGCAAATAGGACTGCCATGGTGGGGGGGGGTGGTAGGGGGGTCCCCTGGCATCATAGGTAGGCTGTAGTGGGTCAGTGGGGGATGGATGGCGGGAGGGAGCTGGTTCCCTGTGCTGTCTGGCCTCGCGGGGGGGTTGCTGGGGTAAGTCCCATGAGTTGGACCAGGCCTCAGCCTGATCCCCAGGTGGAGTGTGGGCCCTTCCGTGCCAGGGAGCACTGGTGCTGGCCATGGAGGCATATGAGGGGGGAGAGATCCCCAGCTGATCCCCAGGCTCCGGGTGGGTAGTTATTTGGGTCTGTCTCTGAGCTGCGGGGGAGGTGGGACCCGGCCTGGTATTAGCAGAGGAGCTGCTGCGTTCTGGGAGGCCCATGGAGGCCTGGGAGCATGCGGAGGCCTGCAGGGCCGGGAAATCCTCCTCAAACGTAAGGGAGGGGGAGAGCTGTGAGCCGCTGTGCTGTTCAGGGTCCGGGGCCGTGCGTAGCAGGCGGGGGAAGGCCCCCGTGCATGGGGTGTCCCGCTCCAGAGAGGCAGGGAGGGCCGGGGCCTGTGCCTCGTGGTCCGCTGCGGGGGGGTGGGGGTGCTGAGGTTCACTCACCCACGGCTGTGAGCCATCCGGGCTCAGGGATGGAGCGGTGGTCTGCTCTCGTGTCGGGGATGGCTCCGGATGGTAAGGCAGGGGGGAGCGAGGTGGAGAGACCTCCGTTCTGCTGGTGGCCGCGTCCGGCGCCATCTTGTCCCCTCCGCCCGGCGGCATGTCGGGCGGTTTAAAATAGTCCTTGAGGGTCGTAGCGGAGCCTGGCGGGGGTTGGGATGATCCCCTTGTCTTGCTGGATCTGGTGGTCCGCGAACCGCCCATGGATGGCGGCGTTTACCCCCGGTTTTTTGCCTGTAAGCTGCAGGCTGGAGAGGAGCTCTCAGGGGATGCTTCCTTCCAGGCTGGCTTCCCGCTTGCAGAACTTTACGACCAAAGGCTTGGTCCTTTGCTGACAGCAGATCCAATCTGTAGTGCTTGACAAACGTGTTGAAGCTGGACCACGTTGCAGCCTTACAAATTTGCTCAGGAGAAGCACCAGCCCATTCCGCTTGTGAAGCTGCAGCCGCTCTAGTGGAATGTGCCCTGATCCCATCTGGGGGGTCTGACCCTCCTAACTCATAAGCTTGAACAATAGCCGATTTAGGCCATCTGGCTATAGTCCGTCTGGACGCCCTGGATCCTTTCTTAGATCCTGAAAATAATACAAAAAGGGACTCTGACTTTCTAAATTGTCTAGAGCATTCTAAGTATTGGAGAATGCACCTCCTAACATCTAAATTATGGAATGAACGTTCCTGTTCCTTCACAGGATTGGAACAAAAAGTGGGTAGGATGATTTCTTGGCTCCTATGAAATCTTGAAGCCACCTTTGGCAAGAAGGCCGGATCGGTTTTGAAAATAACCCTGTCCGGAAAAATTTGAAAATAAGGGGCCCTGATGGAAAGGGCTTCGAGTTCGCTGACTCGTCTTGCCGTGGTAATTGCCACCAAAAACACAGTTTTGAGGGTAATTAGTTTCAAAGAACAGGATTCTAGTGGTTCAAAAGGCTCTTTTGTAAGAGCCTGTAAAACCAAAGAGAGGTTCCAAACTGGAAGGGAAGAGGTTCTAACTGGCCTCTGTCTACTTAGACCCTTGAAGAACCTTGCTATCCAAGGGTCTAACGCTAGTTGTTTTTCTAGAAAAACGCTCAACGCAGAAACTTGTCCTTTCAATGTGCTAAGTGCTAAACCTTTGTCTGCACCTGACTGTAGGAATTCTAGCACTGCCACTGAACTATGAACGTCAAAGGAGCCTTCTGAGCACCATATGTTAAAACGTCTCCACACCTTACAGTAGATATTTTGAGTTTCTACTTTCCTACAATTTAGGAGAGTCTTAATTAGACGCTCAGAAAAACCCCTGCCCCTCAACAATGACTCCTCAGAAGCCAGGCTGCCAGGTTCCACCTGTCTACACGAGGGCAGCAGATTGGACCCTGAGAAAGAAGGTCGGTCTGGGCCGGAAGGATCCAAGGAGGTTCTATTGCCAGGTTCTTTAGAATGGAGAACCACGGTCTCCTCGGCCAATAAGGAGCGATCAAGATGAGGATCGTATTCTCCCCTTGCAACTTCCTCAATACTGCCGGAATCAGGACCGGAGGGGGGAAGGCATAGCACCTTGAAAATGCCCAAGTCTGGGCGAGTGCGTCTATTCCTAGCGCTCCGTCCCATCTGTTTAGGGAGAAGAAAAGACTTGTCTTGGTATTGTGTTTCGAGGCAAAGAGGTCTATGCATGGTGTTCCCCATCTCTGAACAATCATGTTGAATACCTCCTGCTTTAAGATCCAATCGCCTTCCTTCAGAGTTGTTCTGCTGAGGAAGTCCGCTGTCTGGTTCTGATCTCCCTTCAAGTGGGTTGCAGACAGGGACAATACATTGAGTTCGGCCCACTTCAGGATGGCTTCTGCCAGAAGCCATAGGGAGCAACTTCTTGTACCCCCCTGCCTGTTGATGTAGGCTACTGTTGGGGAATTGTCCAAACGGATTCTCACATGTTGTCCCTGAAGTTCCCCCTGAAAGGCTCTGAGCGCTAGTTCTACTGCTCTTAGCTCCCTCCAGTTGGAGGATCTTAGAGCGTCCTCTTTCCTCCAGGTCCCCTGGACCCACTTGGGACCCAAGTGTGCTCCCCAACCTGAACCGCTGGCATCTGTTGTGACTGTTTTGGTCACTGGCAGGATCCACTCGAGACCTTGGGACAGATTTGCTCCCTTTCTCCACCACCAGAGTGACCTTTTGACCTGATTTGGGATGGAGATTAAGGCATCCAAGGAGGTCTGACTGTGGTCCCAAACCTTCAGAATAAATAACTGAAGAGGACGAAAGTGCAGTCCCGCCCAATGTACTGCCGGAAGTGTGGATGTTAGTAATCCCAATCCTGACATGGCCTCCCTGACTGAAACCTGACTGTTGCTCTGCAACCGTAACATGGTCTTGTCCACCTTTAGGACCTTTTCGGAGGGAAGAAAGACCCTTTGGATCGTTGAGTCCACCACATAACCCAGGAAGGTGACTCTCTGGGCTGGGACTAAACTGGACTTTTCTAGGTTCAGAAGCCATCCCAATTTCTCCAGGATGTCTCTTGCTACCTGAAGATCCTGAACCAATTTTTCCGCTGAGGGTGCAAACAGGAGAAGATCGTCTAGATATGCAACTATCGAAAGACCTTTGAGTCGCAGAAAGGCCAGAACTTCTACCATCACTTTTGTGAAGATTCGGGGAGAAGACGATAGCCCAAAGGGGAGAGCTTTGAACTGCCAATGCAGTACCCGATTCCCAGTCCTTACTGCTAGCCTCAGATATTTTTGATGATCCTCGGCTATGGGAATATGCAGATATGCATCCTTTAGATCGATCGATGCCATGAAGCAGTTTGGCGGGAGTAACGCTCTGACCGAATAGATCGAATCCATTCTGAATCTCCTGTACTTGACGGAGACATTCAGAGGCTTCAAATTCAGGATGAGCCTGAATTTCCCTGATGGCTTGCGGACCACAAAAATGTGGGAGTAAAAGCCTCTGTTTGTCTCCGGACCTGGCACCTGGACAATCACCTCCTGCTCTTCCAATTCCTGTAAAGAGGATAGAAGAGCGGAGGCTTTTTCCCCGCATATTGGTAGGTTGGTAAACAGAAACCTGAGAGGTGGGGGATTTGAGAACTCCAACCTGTAGCCCCGTCTGATGATCCCCAAAACAAATTGATTTGTGGTGATCACCTCCCACTGTGGGAGAAAGGCCCCCAACCTTCCTCCCACTGTTACCGTGTCACTGGGCCTTTTTGGGCTGTTCAGGAGGGCGAAAAATCGCCGCCCCACGCCCTTTCCCCTTAGGTCCCCAAAATTTCTTTTGTTGACCTGTTTTAGGGGTCTCAGATTTCCTCGGAAACTGAAATTTTCTTTTTGCCTGTTGCCCAAATTTCCTTTTAAGGGGAAAAGCCTTCTTTTTATCAGCCGTCCTATCCAGGACGGCTTCCAGACCAGGCCCAAATAATAAATCTCCGGTAAGCGGTATGCCACAGAGTTTTATCTTAGACGCACTGTCCCCCTGCCACGTCTTAAGCCACAAGGCTCTCCTGGCTGAATTGGTCAGGGCTGAAGATCTGGCGGACATGCGTACTGATTCGGCCGAGGCATCTGCCAGATAGGCCACCCCTTTAAGGAGCGTGGGAAAAGAAGCAAGGATAACATCCTTTGCTGTATTAGCTTCGATATGCGCCTTGATTTGCGTGAGCCAAAACTCCATATTACGGGCCACTACCGTGGCTGCCATGGCGGGTTTGAGATTTGTCTGTGATGATTCCCAGGACTTTTTCAAAAGGGAATCCATCCTCTTATCCATGGGGTCAGAGAGTACCCCCATATCCTCGAAGGCCAGATCTGTATTTCTGGATACCTGAGAAAATGCTGCGTCTAGTTTTGGAGTTTTATTCCAAACTAAACTATCTTCACCTGCAAAGGGAAACCTCCTTTTTAGTGCATTAGAGAAAAAAGGTTTCCTCTCTGGGTCCTGCCATTCTTTTTTAATGGCATTGACCAACACATCATGGACTGGAAAAACTTTCTTTTTCTGTTCCTCCAGACCCCTATATATTTGGTCATGTAATGACAAAACTTTCTTTTCCTCCTGGATACCTAGAGTGGTGTGGATGGCATCTAAAATTTCCTCCACATCCTCTAGAGAAAGTTTGTACCTTGAGGCTTTGGAGGACTCCCTGTCCAGCCCCTCTATATCCGATTCCTCCTGGGAATCAGAAATGGCGCTACCCGCTTCTTCCTCAATGTCCTCCGCTAGACCCTCCGGTTTCTCGCCACTACTAGGGAGAAAATCCGTGGGATTAGGTGAAACAACCTGCTGTGCTGGTGGGACACTGCTTTGGGGCTGGGGCAGTTGAAAAGAGGAAAAAAGAGCTTGAAAGCACTGAAAGGTACTAGAAAGCTCCTTAACTGACGCCGCCAGCTCTGCCCCCTGTTCTGCTGTCTGTTCTCTTAAAACATCCCCAATACAACGCTTACAGAGCGTTTTCAACCAGGTTTCCCCTAGTGTTGATCTGCACACAGGGCACTTCCTTTTAGAGCCATGGGCTGATTTGCTTGAGGCTTTCTGAAAAGAGAAGCAAACAAAAGACAGCAGCACATTAGCTGGGGCCCACCAGCAATAAACACAGGGATCACCAGGAGTGCCCCCCAGGACCAACCACCACCAGGGTCCCAGAAACTCCTATCCCCACCGACCACCAGGAAGGGAAAAACACCCGTGGAGCTAATAGGGTATAGGTAGGTGAACACCACCCCAGGGTTCACTTACCTGCGGCTGGCTGGCGCTTTCCTCGGATGGAGCTGTCCTCGAGACCTCTGTCTCCGACATTGCTGCTCAGCGGAGCGGTGGTCCGTTGTCTCCTTAGCTGACACCTCAGACTGAGAGACTGCACCAGCCAGCATGCGTGGTCCGCTTTCCTAGGCCGCGTCCGGAACCGGAAGACGCGGCCTCGTGTGGCTGTCCCGCCCCCAACCGGAACTGACGTCGCCCATCCTCCGGACCAGCGAGCTCCAAACTGGCTGCAAAGTAGGGGGGACCTGAGGCAGCCCACAGCGCCACCCTAGGCAAAGAAAACGACGGACCTCCCAGCTTACTCTTCTCCCCAAAGAGACGCTGGGACGCACATGCGGCGCTGCAGGTGACGACTCACTAGCCGGCCTGAGCGCCAAATTCAAAAAATAAAAATGTAAATTTTTTTAGGCAGAAGAACTCAATCTTCTAAAAATTGCCCAATAAGCCTTAGCTTCCCCAGCCATCGGCTCCTGGTTCCACAGCGGTGTCTCCCCACCGGAGGAAACACCATAACTGAAGGGCCAGTGGGAGGATGAGACTTAAATCTCTGATTGAAGGCGGTGTTTCCTGAGAGGGGATTAGCCGGGATCTCTCTAAGGTGGCTGTCCTGAAAGACGATCCAGGGAAAGTCTGTTTACTTCTGCCGCTCCATAGAGGTGAATGGAGGGTCCGATTGGGTCAGACCGATCGTGTGAAAGGGGCCTAAGGCTGCTTTTACACTAAATGTCTGTGGTCTACCCACACCGTGTCTGCGGCGCAGTGTTCCTGTGGTTTTCCCACCAGTTAGCTGGACTTTGCCATAGACGTCTATTATATCCTTGCTGAAAGTTCTTTCTAAATCCCACAATAACTCACGGCAGACCTCCGCAATGTCTCCTGGGAACAATGACAAAAGCTCCCAGGAGACATTGCGGCATCGAGGAAGTGACGGAATACCCGCACACTACCCAATGAATCCATATACAGGAAGCAGCCAGTAACAAAGGATTACTAAGGTACAGTGGATCGAAGAAAAAAAAAACATGCGGTTTAGTAATTATGCATATGAGCGTCTCATTTTATTTTTTTGGCGGGGAAGTGGATCTTGGGTGGGAGTTCCCACACTTTTTTCCCCAGGACTTGACCCCTGTTCTCTGGGAAGTACAACGTATCACAAACTTTTACAGTGCTTTAGATTTGTACCTCATCTACTGTCCTAAATAATTTGATGTCCATACCAACAGAACATGTCAAGATATACAGTAGCTCAGATCAAAAAGTATATACTGTACTGCCATGTTTACATACTGTATCTGAATGTGACTCGCCAGAGGCTCTATCATCAGATTGAATATTAATGGTGACAGTGGGCATCTCTGTCGAGTCCCATTCGTAATATTAAATAGGGTTGAAAGGACTCCAGAAGTATACACATAGGCCCAAAGGGATGGTGTAAAGAGCCATGATGGTTGAAAAAATTGGGCCTGTGAAGCCAAAAGCACCTTGGCCAAGTATCCCCAGTGTATGCGGTCGAACACCTTCTCTGCATCCAAAGCTAGAAGCAGAGAAGGCGACCCGTGCAGCTTTGCGCGATGAATGATGTTTATTAGGTGTTTGGTGGCATCTGAGGTCTGGCGTGCCCTGGTAAACCCAGATGTATCTGGGTGTATGAGATTAGGGAGAATGTCTATCAAACGTAAGGCTATGAGTTTGGTATATAATTTTAGGTCGTTATTAAGGAGTGAAATAGGCTTGACATTTTGTGGAGGGGATGGGTCCTTCGCTGGCTTGGGTAGCGTTATAATTAAGGCTTTAAGCATTTCATAGGGGAAAGAGGAAGAGGCAGCAGCAGTGTTAGATATGCGGACTAAATAAGGTGTTAGGATCTGTTTGAAAGTTTTGTAGCATTCCCCAATAAATCCATCCGGTCCAGGGGATTTGTTAAGTGGTAGTGTGTCAATAGCTTTGATTACTTCTGGAAAGTCAAGGGGTGAATTTAATTGTTGCAGTTGTTCTGTTAGCTGGGAAAGGGATAATTTGGATCGAAATTTTGGATTGGGTTGGCGAGTATTTGGGTCTGTTTCCAGATTGTCTAATGATCCGTAATAGTGGCTTAAAGCATCTGCTATATCTTTAGAGTAATAATGTTTTTCTTTGGTGAGGGGGTGAGTTATGAATGGGATTTTAGTCTTTTATCTGCAGCCACAAAGGCGTTGGGCCAAAACTTTCCCCGCTCTATTGCTTTTGGCATAATAAGTAATTTTTAATCGTCTGGAGGACTTTTCAAAATTCTCCAGAAGATGCAAATTGAGATCATATCGGAGCTGTGTCAATTTGTGGGAGGTAAAGAAAATGTATAGAAACCTGCGCTAGGATATCCAAGGTCTAAGGCTGCTGCCTCCCTAGAAACTGTCCCCTAGGGGGCAGAAATAGGTAGTAGGCTGGGAATTAGGGATGGTGGCGCTGCCTGTATAAACACTTATATTAAAGGAGCTAGATCAGGGACAATGTCGTGTCCCCCAGATAGAGTGCTGAGTGTGCAATATGCTGTAATGGAACTCCTCAAATACCTCTGACCACTGAGGTGCACAGCTAATAAAAATTAATATTTACATACAATGTGCTATGTTATATAAACAATGTACTCTTATTGGCTCAGTATATGCTAGACAGTAGACTGTGTATATTATCTAATATGCCATAAGATGATCCTGAGTGTCAGATAAGGGGCTTCTACAAAATAAAATAAAAGGTAACGACCTACTCCTGGTCGATTGCCCTCAAGGGGAAATACCAAGTGAGTACAGCAAATATCTAGCTCATATAACCATGTGCATGAGTCATACTGTATGATATAAATCAGGAAAGAGACTCGCAATAAATCATAAACAACTGTCCATGAGATAAATGGATAATGTCCAGATAAATATAATTAGATGGGCTCCTGCCCCCTGTGGGAAAAAAGGGAGAGAGGAAACAAGATATATATATAGTCCAGCACCAATAGTGCAATGAGTGAACTAGTGTATACACACTATATATATTGTCCGTAATCAAAGAGGAAACAATGTAAAAAATCTTATATGCATGTAAAGTTCATCATTATTCCATATATTAGCAGGACCGTAGGACAATGTGCAGGATATCTTGGTGGATTGGTGAAAGTCCAACAGGCAAGTAAGTGTGAAAGGAGTGCCTCTGTCACACAACTCGGAGTGCTCCCGGTGCTCCCCTCAGGGTTCCCCACTCACCAGATAGAAGTCCCCTCTTGGGGTGATCCGCATATATCGGGGGTTCAGGCAACCGCTGTTCCACTCTGCTGCTGGGTCCTTCCTCCAGACAGGTATATTGCTGCTAATGGTCCGGGTAGTCCAGCTCCCTCGGTCCCTCAGATAGGAAAAAAAACACATACGGGGGGCTCCGATAGTGTAGTATGGTCTGACACCTTTATCTTGTAAAAATTATTATTTATTCAAAGGTACATGTCTGATACAAGCCAGTATACAGATAATGAAAAATAAAAAATGGCAGTGACCGCAGCTAGCTCCTAGGAGGAGAGTGTGCAGGCTGAGTACCAGTAAAAAATTTCCTCCTAGCAGCTATGGACATCTTTGGTTATATGAGCAATAGACAGATAGATGTAGGGGGCATTTTCAGCCAGGAAGATATCACCAATAGACAGGATATGCAGGGGCTGATGAAATCCCTTAGACACACAATGGAAAAACAGCTTTGAGTGTGGTGGGACATTGCTTCATTGGAGATGTACATCAAAGAAAAAATCACCCCGAGAAGACTTAGGTGGGATATACATCCTAATGACAACATCGAGGATGCAGAACTTATGGAAGAATGGTACTTGTTCTTTAATAAATGTGAAAACGAGCTATTACACAAGATTTTGAGCAGAAGACGGTTCAAACTCAAACTTATTGAGTCTAGCATTGCTGAAATCAAAAGACTATTGATACCGTTTCTTAACCAACAAGACTATAAGGACAAAATGCTAGAACTACAAGACATCATTAAAAAATATGATGGAGATATACAAGCAAAAAAACAGAAAAAGTATAAAAGAGACGTTATTGACTATAAAGAAGAGTATATAAATGGCAAGCTTCGATGGAAGATCCAAACGAAGATCTTGAGGAGACACTGATGGAAGCTAGCGGGACGGATCCCATATTCCTTCACTTGGAAGATTCCCCCATACCTGGAGCTAACTCCCAACCTTCGACAACAACACCGGGAGATAGAAACCATGAAACAGTATCAACCCAGGGATGGCACCAACAAAGATCGCGGAACAGAAGAGTGAGGTACCAGCAGACTAGGAGCCCTGCTAATAGGAGAAGAACACCTAGTACCCATAACAGATATTCCTCCCTCTCCGATGAATATTCTGATGAATACAAACCCGCACCAAGACATCCCCCATCTGGAAATCGCCATTATGGCCAACAGCAGAGGTCTAGGGGAGTCTCCCCCCATATGAGAGCGAGAGATAATGGGGATTTTCGCAGGGGAGGATCCCGCAACAGACCTCCGGGCCGCTGGCAGGGGAGACCCACATACAACAACTCAGGGTGGAGGGGGAATGGCAACCGAGGGGGTACCCGTGGAAATACCCGAAGAACAGAAGAATATCGAGGGCCACGGATAGGACAACAACAACAACAACAAATGGATTACCAGGAACCAATACGGGACAACAGACATACGGGACAACCAGTAGGACTACCACAGAGATACCCACAAAGAGAAAACGGGCAAGAGGATGCAGGGGAGGGAAGAAGCAAAAGGCCAAGACACCACTAGGGAAGGGCATCTTTAACCTTAGTGGAGTAGCCCTCACGAAAGAAGAAATTAATATTTTGGACCTGGGACTTAAATATGCCCCCGACAAGCCCCTAGACCAATTCGAAGTATATATAGATTTCCAAAAGTTTTTGAGGAAGATTAATCTAAAGAAATACTTTGCTACTAATACAGAAGAGAGCGTGAACAATGATTCGCGATATAAACAAACAGGGCTGAAAAATAACTCCACATTCAATCCAACTAACCCAGGGAATCAATGTGTTATTGCATTCAAAAAAATGGTGGAGAACGACCTCAGGAAATTGGAAAGGAAGATAGATAAAAAGAGTAAAAGCATATGGAAAACTATTAAAGAAATTGGAAATAAACATGAAATCGTCATCCGTCCTGCGGATAAAGGGGGAGGCCTAGTTATCCTAAGTCTGAAAGACTATGAGGAAGAAATGAACAACCTGCTTACAGTACCTAATACCTACCTAAAACTTAATGGTAATCCCAAACATAAGTACCAGAAAAATCTTGAGAAGTATGTAAAAAAGGGAAAAGACATAGGAATCCTCAGCAGCAAAGAAGCGGAATACCTCATCTCCAGCTCCACAAAAACACCTGTCATATATTATACCCCAAAGGTTCATAAAAAGATGCCAAAACCCCCTGGAAGACCAATAATTAGTGGCATAAATTCGATATTTTCAAGGCTGGGGGAATACCTCGATACTTTCTTACAGCCACTAGTCAAACTAGGGAAATCGTACCTAAGAGACAGCCTTCAATTGATACAGGAATTGAGAGAAATAGAAAGAGCTGAAAACCTCATATTAGTCACTATAGACGTGAGTTCCTTGTATACAAGCATTGAGCAGGAGGACGGCATCATGGGGGTGGCCACAGCTCTATATGAGAAGACCACATATAGACAAGAGCAAATACAGTATATACTAGAAGGATTGAAGTTGGCGATGGGGTGCAACTACTTTTGGTATGCTGATGAGTACTATGTACAAACTAAGGGGGTTGCAATGGGGGCTCGGTATGCCCCCAGTGTTGCTAACCTGATGATGAATGTATGGGAGGATGAGTATATCTACCAAAGAGGCCATTCAGAGATTAAGTTGTACCGTCAATACATAGACGACCTCCTCATCCTCTGGGAAGGACCAGTGGAGGCGTTACAACGTTTTCTAGCTGACCTCAATAACAACAGGTTCAACCTTAAGTTTACTGGGAAGTACAGTACCGAAAACATCGAATATTTGGATCTAGAAATCTATAAGAATGGTACAGCACTACATACAAGGACATTCTTCAAAGACACCGATAGGAATGGATATATTCCTATCAACAGCTGTCACCATCCGAAATGGAAGGCCAATATTCCAAAAGGACAACTGCTGAGGCTGAAAAGGAATTGTGATTCTAACGAGGATTTCGAAAGGCAAGCCCAGACTATTGTGGACAGATTTAAGGAGAAGGGATATACATCTGAAAGCCTGGAGAAATTGAGAAGGGAAATTTCACAAAAAGACCGGAAAGACCTACTTAAGCAGAGTACAAGGGTCAGCCAAAGACGAAATAACTGTCCCTTTATTACTGGTTTCAGCTCCCAGTATAAGGAATTCAAAAGCATCCTCAAAAAATATTGGCCGATCCTGAAGGAAGACTGTACCTTATCAAAGATTCTTCCCAATAAGCCCACATTCATCTACAGAAAAGCACCCACTCTCAGACATCATCTGGTGCACAACATTATTAATCCTCCTAAGCAAGTGGAGATATGCCCAGACCTCAAGGGGTTTTTCAAATGTCAAAGGTGTTTAGCGTGCAGAGAAAGTAAAAAACAACCACGTAGGAAAACCGAGTTTAGATCTAGGAATGACCAGAAAGTGTATAAGATCAGAAATTTGATAACATGTAACACCACCCATGTCACATATGCTATAGAGTGCCCCTGCCACCTATTATACATAGGGAGAACTACAAGAGAATTGCGGGTGAGGATACGGGAACACATAAACCTTATCAAGAAAGGGTCCTCTAAACATCATCTATACCGCCATTTTGAAGAAGTACATCAGAAGGATCCTTTAGGTCTCATATTCTATGGCATAGATAGTATCAAAGATAACTGGAGGGGAGGCAACAAAGAAATCGCAGTGTCACAGAACGAAACTAGCTGGATCTATCGCTTAGGGACACTTGTGCCACATGGCCTGAATGTCGACATAGATCTCAACTGCTTTCTGGCCAATCCTTAATAGTGACATATCTTAGTATTGATAAGACTACACCTCTGTCATCTATTAGCACTCTCACTTCATCTTTTAGCATCATTTTTTAGTTTTATTTTACATTCTTAATCTATTCACCTTGATTCTCAAACTACACATTAGAAGCACGTAATTGTAACCTTAATATACCTTACTATATAGGTATCTATACATAGGACATAATATGCACTCTATTCACATGATTTGGGGAATGGGATCCCTCATCTACATCATGTAGCACATGCATCACAGTTTGATGACATTAGCACTTTACTGAATCCATCACTGAGCATTTGATGCACTGGGTAGGACATTATGTCTACCCATGTACCAATTAGCCATCACACTCTTTCTTCACTTTGACTGAGGGTCAGTCAATCCTACACCTCAGTTTTATACTATTAGGTGTAATATTGGGGAGGGTATCGCCCCCTAATATATTGTGATATACACTATGGGAGCACTTATAGATTGTGTGTTCTCATACTCAATTAATTAACGTACCCACTCCCTTACACAGGATGTTTCATCTCACTTCCCAACCTTTGTCTTAAACAACATCTAGTATTACGATGAATCGCTAGTCTTTTACATATGCTGCAGGCATAGGGGCGGGTAGGGGCAACAGCTGGTCCAATTAGGCGGTCTGGACTTCCAGCCCCCCCCCCCCATTATACAACTATTCACAATGACTTCCTTACTTATCACCCATTATCTCATATTGGATGTATCTAGGTCCTATTGATTAGGGATCTTTTTGACAATGACCTAGCAGATGACTTTCATGGGTTTCATCTGGTTTATTTCCCATAATAGATGTTTCCACGCCCTAGTTTAAAGGGATCATTTACAGTAATATTGGTGTAGCATATGATTCCCATGGGCTTCTTTTGGTATAAATCTTTCTTGGTATACTTTCCTCCTTATATTGGACCTATGTACCTATCCCGTGTAACATGTGGACCCTCTATGGCATAGGTCCCTATGGACACATAAATAAGTATATGTGTCCATAGGGACCTATGCCATAGAGGGTCCACATGTTACACGGGATAGGTACATAGGTCCAATATAAGGAGGAAAGTATACCAAGAAAGATTTATACCAAAAGAAGCCCATACTTATTTATAGTTTACATCGTTTGTGGATAACACATATAATTTATTTATATATTTTATATATTTTATTTATTTATTTCCTATATGGGCCTGATATGTCCAGGTTTATATATATATATCCATTTGTCTCCTGTCCCGGTTAGCAAATCTTCCGTCTATCCATATGGGATGTATAGTATACAGTTATACTAGCCATGTACTCTGATATGTGGCCGAGACGATGAGCTGCGGTGATCCTTCCCGGGGTGCAATTTAGAGCTTCCACCATAGTATTCTCATTGGCCACAAGTCCGGGGATAGGATATAATGATTGGAAATTCCCCGGGGGGTGGGCGGACCAGCACTGCTCGGTGACTTCCATAAATATCAGCTGCTGACGCCACGCTGACAAGCCTCAGAAGACGAATCACAAATTCGAAACGTACGTCAGGCCTGTACGTGTGACGTCACTTCCGGGTGTACGTTAGGGGGTTTTGGCTGGAACGCACACCACTACCTAGGACACACACGCTATCACTTAGTGTAGCTAGGCTGAGCTGTCATATAGGGCGGACACAAGCCGGCCAACTGAAGCTACCAGTGATTTTTCTTTCATCTTACTTTGGTTTAGTTTAGTTTTTTTATGGTATATTTTTTATATTCTTAAAATTTTTTTTTTACTGGTACTCAGCCTGCACACTCTCCTCCTAGGAGCTAGCTGCGGTCACTGCCATTTTTTATTTTTCATTATCTGTATACTGGCTTGTATCAGACATGTACCTTTGAATAAATAATATTTTTTACAAGATAAAGGTGTCAGACCATACTACACTATCGGAGCCCCCCGTATGTGTTTTTTTCCTATCTGAGGGACCGAGGGAGCTGGACTACCCGGACCATTAGCAGCAATATACCTGTCTGGAGGAAGGACCCAGCAGCAGAGTGGAACAGCGGTTGCCTGAACCCCCGATATATGCAGATCACCCCAAGAGGGGACTTCTATCTGGTGAGTGGGGAACCCTGAGGGGAGCACCGGGAGCACTCCGAGTTGTGTAACAGAGGCACTCCTTTCACACTTACTTGCCTGTTGGACTTTCACCAATCCACCAAGATATCCTGCACATTGTCCTACGGTCCTGCTAATATATGGAATAATGATGAACTTTACATGCATATAAGATTTTTTACATTGTTTCCTCTTTGATTACGGACAATATATATAGTGTGTATACACTAGTTCACTCATTGCACCATTGGTGCTGGACTATATATATATCTTGTTTCCTCTCTCCCTTTTTTCCCACAGGGGGCAGGAGCCCATCTAATTATATTTATCTGGACATTATCCATTTATCTCATGGACAGTTGTTTATGATTTATTGCGAGTCTCTTTCCTGATTTATATCATACAGTATGACTCATGCACGTGGTTAATGAGCTAGATATTTGCTGTACTCACTTGGTATTTCCCCTTGAGGGCAATCGACCAGGAGTAGGTAGTTACCTTTTATTTTATTTTGTAGAAGCCCCTTATCTGACACTCAGGATCATCTTATGGCATATTAGATAATATACACAGTCTACTGTCTAGCATATACTGAGCCAATAAGAGTACATTGTTTATATAACATAGCACATTGTATGTAAATATTAAGTTTTATTAGCTGTGCACCTCAGTGGTCAGAGGTATTTGAGGAGTTCCATTATAGCATATTGCACACTCAGCACTCTATCTGGGGGACACAACATTGTCCCTGATCTAGCTCCTTTAATATAAGTGTTTATACAGGCAGCGCCACCATCCCTAATTCCCAGCCTACTACCTAATTTGTGGGAGGTGGATGGTGAAGGATTCTGCTTGTTTTGAGTTTCTATGTTGTGCATTTAATCAGTAAGCTCTTTTAACTGCTTTTGCCTCTGCCTTTTTACCCCTACACCTAATTTAATAAAGATACCCCTCATGAACGCTTTATGGGCATTCCATAAGGTAAAATGGTCATTTACAGATGCTTCATTGTCAGTAAAATATTCTGTTAGATGTCTTTCCAGCATCCTTTTGACGTCTTCTCTTTGTAGAAGAAGTGGGCTAGCTCTCCATATTGGTATAGCGTCAGACGATAGGGAATCCGCTATATTTAGAAGCACTCACACGTGATGTGACCAAGTGATAGTATTAATCGTTGTCCTGGTTGTTCTTGTTAAAAGCCCTTGATCCACAAGAAAAAAAATCTATGCCAGAGTAGGACCGGTAGGGTGTGGAAAAAAAAGGTGTCCCTTTCTCCAGCATGAAGGCAACGTTGTGGTGTATTAGGTTGAGGGGCGAAGGTCCCACACATGTTGATTGTTGACGATGAGGTTGAGTCCATGTATTTGTCTGGGCCAAGATTAAAATCACCGCAAATCAACAAGGATCCTCTTTGGTGCATAAGTATTTTCCTTACTAATTTATTGAGGAAGCAAATTTGATGTGAGTATATGTGGTGGAATTAATGTCACATATTAAAATTAGGTATCTTCCTTGTGGATCCTTGATTTCTTTGTGGAGCTTGAATGATACAGTGTCCCTAATTGCGGTGAGGGCTCCTCTTTTCTTTGACTCTGCATTTGCAGTGAAGACATATGGAAAGTTCTTGTTGGAGCATTTGGGATGTTCCGTGTCACAGTAATGTGGTTCCTGTGCACACAGAACATCATTCTTAAATTACATTGATTTCCATTTAGCTGGGTGGTTGAGACCTTTTGTGTTAATAGATAGAAATGTCACCCCCATGAGGATTAATTAGGAATGATAGGCTGACATGCCTACCTATAGAAATTTTGTTTTTGAGGGAGAGGCTCCATCCAGTGGCCGAAGTAAAAATCGCTCTCCTTGTGTAAAAAGTGTGTACAAGCAATGTGTGTGTGGTACTCACGTTATGTAGCTTGGTCTGCACGTGAATAGATGCTGGGAGACGTTGTCTGTACCTTGGTATTGGAGCAGAAAGTTGGTCTGGCAATGCCTTCGGCTTGAGTGCTGAACACATTTTTCTGTGTGCGAAACTTAGGACTGTGGTGAAGAGAAAGAAAAAAAAGTACTATGAAAAAAAAAAGAAAAAAGTCAATGTAAACAACCAGGCTCAAGATTTCCTGAAAAGATTTAAACATTATGGACTAACTGTCCAAGTCTATATATTGGTACTGTGTACCCGGATGCAGCACTCTGCTGCTTAGATGTATTCAGAGGGGCAAGTTTGTGTCAGAGTGAGATCCCCATCTCCACAGTGACTTTGTTTCCATAATCTCTGCTTACCAAGCTCATGCATGTTTTTTTGGAGTTTTTTGCAGTAACCATTCTCCATTATGGTTCCACTGGTGGAACATTCTTAGGGAGGTTGGAGATCCTGATGGGTTCGGGGATGATTTGCCATTCCTTCAGTAAGGATAGGCCTGTTTCCGAGTCCACTATGTATTTGTTCCCTTCTTTAGTGATGGTGATTTTTGTTGGATACCCCCACCTGTAGTTTATCCTGTGGTTTCTGAGTGCTTTAGTTATAGTAGTAAGGCTATTTCTCTTTCGGAGTGTGTACTGGGACAAATCTGCATAGAATTGAAGGTTTTGATACTGTGGTGGAATGTGCTCTTTGGTACGCATTGCTGCCATACATTTTTCTTTGGTGTGGTAGAAATGTAAGTGCAAAATCACATCCTGCGGTGTACAATCAGGGAGGTATGATGGTTTAGGTAGGCGATGTATCCTATTTATCGTGACATCAAGCTCAGTGAAATCAGGGAGGATTTCTGTGAATAAAATGACAGCGTAGGCCTGCAGGTCTCCCTGTTGGGTGGATTCAGGAATGCCTCTAATTTTCATATTCCTTCTGGACCCATCCTCCATATCTGCCATTTTTGCTTTGATCCCTTCAACCTCTTCCTCTTTCCCATCGTGGGCATCTACCAGGTTGTTTATTGTGGATGCAAACTTCCTCATTTTAGTTTCAATGTGATCTACCCTGCATTCTACAACTTGTATGTCCTTGTTGAATTTTTGCATACAGGACATCATATCAGCCTGGAGTGTGCTCTGCACTGCAGTGATAACAACATGTCTTTCAGTTCAGTGTCTATCACAGGCTGATTCATGGTAGGAATTTCCTCAATTCTATCTGGCAGTTCCCTAGTGTCCTCCCCAGAATCAATGTCTGGCCCGGCCACCGGACTGCACCAGAGCCATCCATCCTGAATCTTGCTTTAGCAGGGCTGGCAGATTGAGGTGTGTTCAGGTAGGATTGGGGGCTTACGGGAGATGCACCATTTTTGCTGCTGGATGCAGACTTGGATGATGCCTTCCTGAGATGATTATCTGGGTAAACGCATACAGTTTCCAAACCAGCTCATATACACCTACCGATTTCAAATTGTGGTCAGAATCTGTGCAAAAAATTGAAATAAGCTTGCCACTTAAAAAAGTGCAGTAGCTTATTTTTCACAACAATCGAGCATAGGGCAATACGCCCAATGTGTGACACGCAAAAAAGTGTAAATTGTCCCCAAAAATTGTGGGAAGGATTGAGCATTTCTGCGATATGTGGTGTGCATCGGGCCTTAAACGCCTGCCAGTTGATACCTGTTCTTGATAAACAACATTTTGAAACAGACAAAAATGCGATATAGCAGAGTTATTGGCATGTTTCAAATAGGAGCCAGAATATACCCATAGACCTCCATAAACTGTTGCACACAAGGTACCAGGGCATAGCTTTTCACTCTGTATAAATCAATTGTGCCTTCTCTAAGTTAATAAATTTTTAGGGTATGAATCACCTTACCTCTTATCTGATCACCTAACAATTACATATGAGTGGAATGCAGACTGCCATTGCCCTGCTAATTGGAATGAATTCCCCAACTCTATGCTACCCAAAAAATGCTAAAACGAGTTCCAGAGAAACTGATAAACTTCATACCAACACATACTGTACATACTTCATATAATGCATTAAACAACTCCAGTATTATCTCATTCTAAACCAAGCATCTGGTATATGGTACCACCCAACCCTTCAGAAAACCTCATGTAGCCTGTTGCTCTAAAAAATGTGTTGTGGCGTCTTGTACTCAATTAACTAAGAGCATAAGCACAGTCAGGCTCTCATTCCTTTTATAGGCAGATGTACCAGCAGAAAACCCTCCATCAATAAAATAAAGCAAAAAGGTTGATCTGGTCTGGAAACAACCTCTGGGAAGACCTATCAATTACCACCATTCCTTCCACATTGTTGAGAACGCTGCCCAAGTTCTTGCACCCACTAAACACATAATAATAAATTGATGGGGATTCCAATGCTTGATTCCTAAAATGTCGTGGACAAGGAACTCCAAATTGCTCTATTGAACATGTCAATAAAGGAATTCTGAACATCTGCCACTGTGTGATGTTTTCATAACAAACATGTTAAGAAGACTGATGCTGCGTACACACGATCAGTTTTCTCGTCAGGAAAACTGTCATGTTTTCTCTTGGACGAGAAAAACGTCTGTGTGTAGGCTTTCCAGCCGTTTTCCCAATGAGAAAACCGCCAAGAATCACAATGAGAAAATTTAGAACATGTTTTAAATTTTTCTCGTCGCGAACCGCGGCATTTTTTTGCTAGGAAGTTTTCCTATAGGGAAACACTGCTGGGGAGTCTACACACGGCCGGTTTTCTCAACAAAGAACAACCCTATCGGGAAAACCAGCCATGTGTACATGGGGAAAAGGGACCAAGCCAGTCCTCGGTTTTCCCGTCGGGTTTCTCGGCGATGAACTCAATCTTGTGTACGCGGCATCAATTTCTCAAATGTCACTCAACTTGAGGGGATGATGCAAACCTTCTGTTCACTGTCTCTCCAGTTCCATATTATGGTAATTAAAATGGATGTGGCTATTGGAGAATTGCACGTGCCAAACCTCCACTAGAATCCCAAGCAGTGCTATATTGCGCCTAAAACCAGCAGTACAACTGCTTTACTGCTCATTGTGCTGCAGACAACACCCTTGGCAATATGCAGCAAAGCCTGTACCATCCACTACATCCATATAAGTTAATATTTAAATATGTGTATTCCACTGCACTAAAACGTGAACTTATTGTGAATAAACTTTTTTTTTTAACAAACAAGGTTGGTTTTTAATAATGCAAAAAATGGTACATGACACAGTACAAATAGCAAGGAAACAGGGTATATGATACACAATGTACATGAGACAGGGGAGAATCCACAGGGCGCACCAAAGAATATACATCCAGTCTAGATACAAACTGCAAAATACAACCCAGGAAATGAAGGGAGCAGCCAGCAACTACATAGGGAAAAATCCCTACAGGGTCCAAATCAAGTGGGGTCAATCCAAGGTCCCCACACCCGCTCATATTTCAATGGGCACCCTCTGTTGATGTGTGTCAGTTTGTACAAAGGCAAAACAGCATTAACCGAGTCCATCCAGGCCCCTACTGTAGGTGGTGCCCTGGAAGTCCATTTAAACAGAATCACTTTTTTGGCATAAAAGAGCAACAGTGACAATAAAAGCTTAGTATATCGTGGCCTCTATTTATCATCCGGTATCCCCAGCAAGGCCAAAGCAGCAGAAACCCGGGATATCTAAATGCAGACGGACATTAATAAAGTAAAAAATGGCAGCCCAATAGTCGGAGAGTTTGGGACAGGCCCAAAACATATGGACATAAGTAGCATTAGGAGAATGCCATCGTGGGCAGTTAGGAGAGTGTTGCGGATATATTCCATGCAGCCTCTGAGGCGTAAAGTATACCCTATGCAGGAATTTCGTCTGCATCAATTTATCCCTGGATAATATCACTAATTTGTAGCTATCCTTAAAACATTCTTCCCAGGATTCCCTGTCCAGGGATGGATATCCTACTCCCACTTTCTCCACAGTGACTCCATCTTCGGGGAATCCTTCCGAAGTAGCGTCACGTACAACTCCAAGAGGGGCTTAGCATTGTGAATAAACTTTGCTGCTACAAAATAAATAATAATGCTTCCAAAAAATGTGAAACTCTTATCAGTGTTCAAACCAATAAATAATCCACAGAAGCACGTTACCATTAAGAATACAAAACAAATAAACAAAAAAATCCACATTATTGGTGCGTACACACGACCGGTTTTCATGACGAGAAAAATGAAATTTTTTAAATTGGTCATTAAGAACGACCATGTGTAGGCTCCAGAGCATTTTTCTCGTCGTGAAAAATGGTCATTAAAAATTTAGAACCTGCTCTGTCGTGTGTAGGCTTTAACAACGGGAAAAAAAAACGTGCATGCTCAGAAGCAAGTTATGAGACGGGAGCGCTTTGTAGAGAGAGAGAACATTCGTCACGATTGTAACAGACTGAAAAACACGAAGACTGAAAAGTGCGAAACGTCTCTCACCAAACTTTTGCCAACACAAAATCAGCAAAAGCAGCTCAAAAGGTGGCGCCATCCGAATAGAACTTCCCCTTTATAGTTCCATCTTACGTCGCCGTGCTTTGCTCGAGCATTTTTTTTCACGATTGTGTGTATGCAAGGCGGGCTTGACAAGAGTCACATCGAGAAAAACATAGTTTTTCCCATGACATGAAAAATGGTCGTGTGTACACGGCTTAATAGAAAATCATGCAAACATTTTTTTTAGATAACCATATACACTAAACAGTCCATAATAAAGTGTGGTCATTTTTACACTGTGCACAGTCAAATAATAATCACACCCTTAGAGCCGGTTCACACTGGGGCGACACGTCAGGCGGCTCAGCCACCTGACGAGTCGCGTCCCATTGAATGCAATGGAACCGTTCTAATAGGAGCGACGCAAGTCGCTCCGACTTAGAAAAAAAAGGGTCCTGTACGACTTTGGGGGTGACTCGGGGCGACCTGCATTGACTTCTATACAGAAGTCAATTTTGCAAATCACCTCTGAAGTCGTCCTCAGGACGACTTGCAGAGTCACCCCCGAAGTCGTGCTGCTGCAGTGTGAACCGACTCTTATATGAAATGATGTGAGAGTTCAATACACCCCAGTTCCACCTCATTTGTGATACAGGTGATGCCTTCTTCTGGAAACCTCAGCAGACCATATTGCCTCCCATTCTCAGGGGCATGCTCAAGCACTTTAATAATAGTTGAATCTCAGGTGCATTAGATCACAATTTCCACATTAGGATGACTTAACTCCTCTCATCATACATATGCAAAGGAAAAACAGGAAAACAGAAAGGCTCCAATAGTGCACTAATCTAATTATTGTTTTCATTTAAAGATCTATATTACACACACATTTATAAAGTCTTGTATCCAGCATTTAAAATAAACAACCGATTAATAGCTATCCTCCAGCAACAATCTCACCACCTTCATGTTAGTGTAGTTTGCCGCTTCACAATCGCCCACAAGACTTTCAGGAATAGACGAGTTAGACCTGATCTCCGCGTAGCAACCCCCCGGCATTTTGTTATTTCTGACTTCTTTACAGGGGGTGTTCCTGTTCCTGGGGAACTTGCCTCACTGTGAATTAATCCTCATACAAGCGGTGCTCCTCTGCTACCAGTTCCAACAATGTCCCCTTTCACTTCCTCCCAACTTACCCGGAAATTCCAACCTAGGACATCAATGCAACTGGCAGCAGGGGAGCACCGTTTATGTGAGGATTAAAGAAGTTGTAAAGGCTAGTGTTTTTTCACCTTAATACATCCTATGCATTAAGTTAAAAAAACACCTGGCAGTCACCGGCCCCCCAGCCGACCCATTTTACTTACCTGAGCCCCTTCATCTCCTCGGCGGGGACGCCCTGTCCTTCTGTCCATGTAGTCCCAGCTCTTGATTGGATAGATTTATAGCAGTGCAGCCATTGGTTCCCACTTCTGTCAATTCAATCTAATGGAGCGGGTGTCAGGGGGCAGGGCTGAGTCTATGGACACAAATGCTGGACTCGGGAGCGTGCCCGTAAGGTAACCCTCTTGGGAGAGCACTTCTCCTATGGGGTTATCTAATGCGGGGAGGATCTGCGAGAGCCGCAGAGGGATGTCCCCAAAAGAGGATGTTCAAAGGCCCACTCTGTGCAAAACGAGCTGCATAGTGAAGGCAAGTATGACATGTTTGTTATTTAAAAAATAAAAAAAAAACAATCCTTTACAATTACTTTAATGCTCAGGGAAGCAAGTGCCCCAGGAGCAGAGATGCCAGCTATTGGAGTTATAGCCCTAAGTGGAAGGCTTATATAGACCTTTATAAGGTTTTTATACAAGGTGGAATTTGATTACCTCTGCATTTTTTTGTGATCTAAACAAAAAAAGACCAACAAAGAAGCAATATTTTTTACTTTCTGCTATAAAAAAAATTGCTTCATCAATTCAGTCCAATTTGTTTTCTACTACATACTTTTGGTAAAAAAAAAAAATCCCAATAAGCGTATATTGATTCAGTCCAGCGATGTGCATGAGCCCAGCAAATACAGTCGCTTTCTTGGGTCCTCATTGGATAGATTGATAGCAGCGGAAGCCATTGGCTCCCGCTGCTGTCAATCAAATCCAGTGACATGGGTGCCAGAGACGGGGGCCGAGTCCTGCTGTCTGTGTCAATGGACGCAGCAGCAGGACTCATGAGTGTGCCCCCACATGGGTGCCCCCATGGAAATCGGCTCTCCGTGAGGGCATCCGATAAAGAAGAGGAACCAGGAGCGCAGCTGGGCACCTCAGAAGAGGAGAATTGGGGCCACTCTTTGCAAAAGTCTTGCACAGAGTAGGTAAATATGACATGTTTGTTATTTAAAAGAAAAAAAACAAAGGGCCAATTTACTGGCCTTCAGACTTTAGGGAGGGCCGGCCTGTGGTTAGCAGGAATAGAAAATGTTTCTGGCATCAGTGGGAGTAAACAGTGCTCAATCTTTTGAATTAGGGGTAAGAATTTCACCCCATTGTTGGTGTCAGTGAAAGAAATGGTGCCCCATTGTTGATGTCAATGGCAGGAACTATGCCCCATTTTTTGGTGTCAGTGTGCCGAATAGTGTCTCATATTAGTGGAATAAATAGTCTCCCAAGGGCCGCAGTTTGGAACCCCCTGCCATAGGCCCTCAGAAGATCACCTGAACCAATCTATACCTTCTCAATAGAAATCAGCTAACTTTCCTCGAACATACTTTAACTTCCCTGGATGTTTTTAAGGAAGTCCTACTCATTTTGGGAGGTAACTTTAACTTCATCCCTGATGCCAATTTAGTAACTTCTAAATCCCCCTATGGTATTTTCAAGCACTTTAAACGCATCCTTCACCTCCACCAGCTTGGGGATGTTTGGCACTTCCACCACACAAATTCAAAGGACTACTTCTAATTTTATCCAGTGAAAAACACCTATACACACATAGAATTTTTCTTTCCCTTATTCCAATAATAACCGACTCCAATATAGGGAACATCACACTTTTCGACCATGCCCCAGTGTCCACATGCAAGACCACCCACTTACAGCTTGAAACTGGAAACTGGACTAATGTCTATTGCAAGACCCTACAGTCATTATAGATATCCAGAGAGCGTTAGCCCTGTTCTTTGACACCAATTCTACTTCCTCCATTAACCCACATGTAGTTTGGACATTAAACAAAGCTTATATATGGGGAGTTTTGATTAAACTTGGTGCTAGACTTAAAAAAAAAAAAAAAGGAGACTCAAACAGATCTCTGCTTCACCAAATTGCAGTCCTGGAACTGGCACAGAATGCATGACACCTGCCTTGCCATATCATCTCTCCTAACTCCAGGGCTAATAAAAATTGCTTTACCTAGTTAAGCTACCATAAAAACAGTAATTAATGTGGGAAAATTCTAGAGTAAAGAAACATCAGTATGCTCCAACAATCAACTTGTCTCGCTTTTTCAATGTGGACACCAAACTTTTTGCCAAGATCCTTGCCCTATGTCTTAAGTCTCTCCTTGACTTTAGAAACCATTAGACTTGGGCCTTGTATGCTACACTGGATTCAATCCTTGTACTTACTTAACTCTTTTGGCATGTGTCAGACTGATCTTTTCTGATCCATTTGGGATTACCAACCAGACCTGCCAGCGCTGCCCATGGTCCCGTCTAATCTTCATCCTGTCCCTGGATCCGCTCCTGCAGGGAATACGAGCTAACAGTTTGCCCAGCATAACACAAAGTAGCTGCATATTTGCGGATTATCTCCTTTTTCAGGTTAACTACCAGAAATCAGCAGCATTCGATATTTCACTTCAGCAATCCCAATATACCACTCTACAGAAAAACTTCCATTTCAAATGGGCCTCCCATTCTATCAAATACTGTATTTGGGAATCCAACTACCTTAAACATCATCACAATTATTTTCCACCAACCCCCCCTTACAATGAATTAAGCACAAACTTCTAACCTGGATCCTGGGAACATTCTCATGTCCGAGCAGAAGTAAATAGAAAATCCTCCCAATAATTCTATACCTTTAGCAAACTATTTCCAGATCTATACCTGCCTCTTTTTTTAATACCATACAATCTATCATTTCCAAATTAGTACAGGCCAACAAACCATATATGCTAAAACATACAATTATCTTTCACTTTAAGGTCAAAAAAGGATTAGTTCTTTCTGATATTAAGCTGCACTACATCACCAGGCATCTCAAATTAATTATAGATTAGTGTAGACACCAAACACTAAAATTATGGATACATTTACTACAACTCGTTTATAAACCTTACCCTGGTCCAAGCCACCACATGTTAAAAGTAATTTGATCTCCCAGCTTGGTCCCCAGCTGGTGCAAAGCCAACTCCTATTTTAACAGAACAGACTTTTGCCTGCAACTCTCCTCTGTACCCAATCATATGAGAGCCTAAAATCCAGATTGGTATAGACAAAAAAAACCCATTTCATTCTTAACTGCATATTGGGCTGACCTTTGGTCACACTCTTACATCCTTGGGACATTAAAGATAAGGTCAATTACTTTACTTCCTCTCATCTGTCCCATAGCTACAGAGTGTGACAACCCACTAACCACATTTGAGCATGAATGTTTAAAATCTGACCTGGCCAGACATACTCTCTCTTCTGTCTACAAGTAACAGCAACAGGATGACCTCTCCAGTCTCCACTGCCCTAAATTTTCAAGTGAGATGGGAGAAGGCCTTGAGCCTTTCATTCACCCCTACAGAACCATTCAGAATCTTATACCTGTCTACTACATCTTTCGTTAGTAACTGGTATAAAAAAAATCCCCATCTCCTACACAGCTACTACATTGAGCTACCTCCCCATTGCTGTAGATATAGAGATTCAACAGAGACAACCACCACTTTTTTTTGGTTCTGCCCCAAACTAGATACATTTTTGGCATCAGGTGTACAATATGATCCAAAATTTCACAGACTCTGCAGAACCCCTAATTTATTTTTAGTCCACCACAACACAGTCCCACTCAAACACTACAGAAGATCAATTCTAGTATACAGGTGCATCTCATAAAATTAGAATATCATCAAAAGTTAATTTATTTCAGTAGTTTAATTCAAAAAGTGAAACATATATTTTATATAGATGCGTAAGATACAGAGTGATATATTTCAAGCATGTCTTTCTTTTAATTTTGATGATTATGGCTTACAAATAGTGAAAACCCCCAAAAAAGTATTTTTAATACAGAAATGTTGGCTTATTGACAAGTATGTCCATGTACAGTATAGCATGCACTCAATACTTGCTTGGGGCTCTTTTTGCATGAAATACTGCATCTGTCATGGATCTGCCACCTAAGGGTTTAAATAGTGCAGACTGATTTCAGTGATTGGCAACAGACCTTATTTAAACACCTCAGCAGCACTGTGTCTTTGCGGTCTGTTCTGCGGTTCATACCTGTTCCCGTGACTTCCTGTGATCCGATCTGTTTCCTGTGTTTGACCCGGCTTGTTTGACTATGATTGATCTCTGTTATCCTGACCCCGGCCTGCCTTGTAACCACGCTCAGCTCTACACTGCTTGATATCCTGTTGCCGAGCTTTGCCTGTATCCTGACCATTCTCTGCCTGTCGTCTATTCCAGCAGGAGAGTATAAAAAGGTGCCTCTAATATGGTTACATTTAATTTAATGAAGGTACAACATTTAGCAACTCACATGGTTGATGATTAAAAGAGACACATCTACAGTAAGTATGCAGGCATCTGGGTTAAAGCTGTCCACATAGACCATCCTCCTCACTCACCGGCTCTCACCGCTATCTGCAATCATGACCGGGAAGACTACCCTGCAGTAGAGCCAGGGCCGGCCCAAGACATTGTGCTGCCTGGGCCCAGGATCAAAATGCTTGTCTTGTCTTCTCTCAAACCAAGTTACTCTCAAAATAAGGTTTTAATGTATTCCAGTTCTCTGGAAAAACTCATCCCCACCTATGGTAATTCAGTGGTTTGAGAGCATTAATAACATTATTGTGATGGGAAGCCTTACTAACTCTTAAGCCCCATACACACTATCAGTTTTCCTGATGGTTTCCTCTTCAGGTTTACCAAAACCATCTAATATGAGTTCAAACCTTAAGCGTTTCCATTTGAATGCAATCAGGCAGGTCCTTGTACTACATGGTTTTGGTAAACCTGAAGAGAAAACCAGCAGGAAAACTGATAGTGTGTATGGGGCTTCAGTGATGCAGTCTCAAAGTTCTAAAACACGTGGTTCCCCTGTGTGCACTTTTAAACCACAGGAGAATAGAAGGCCAGAATGCCACAACCATAATCCCACATAAACCCCCCTTGTTCCCAAGCTCTTCCAATCCCTTGCTTTTCCTACCATCTCTCCTTCCACCATTTTCCCCTTCTGTTCTCCTAGCCAACCCTGAGAGGAGGGGCCCACCAAAATTTTAGTCACCAAAATCTGCTTTCTACTCCGCTATCTCCATCACAACACCCCACAACCCCCTCCCACATACTACCAAAGAGTTAGCTGATACATACCTCACTTCACTTTCTTGCTCCTGCCTACCTCTTTTCCCAGTATTCTGAACTCCTTTTCATTCACATTTATTGGTTACACTAGGTTATCGAAATTACGGACAACAAAACTTCCATACCTTAATGAAAAGTCCAACTTACTTTCTGTAATACTTTCTGCACTCTCTCGTCCCCCCCCCTCTTTTCCTGCGGCCTGCCAGGTTGTGTGCTTGGATAAAGGGTCTGGTATGTATTTTTAGGGGGACCCCACCCTTTTTTTATTTCGGCACAGCGTTCCCCTTAAAATCCATACCAGACCTGAAGGGTCTGGTATGGATTTTTTGGGGGAACCCTACGTCATTTTTTTTTATTACGCGGGGGTTCCCTAATATCCATACCAGACCTAAAGGGCCTGATATGGAATTTTGGGGGGAGGGGGCCCACACATTTGTTTTTTTAATTTTGGTACCCTGCACAAAATGTCATTTTTGAAGGGAAAAAAAGTAATTTAAAACTACTCGCGCTATTAATGAATTGTCGGGTCCCGGCAATACAGATAAAAGTAATTTTTTTCAATTACTTCTCTCTGTATTCCTGGGACCGACAATTCATGAATAGCCACCAGTAGTTTTAAATGACTTTTTTTCCTTCAGAAATTACACTTTGTGCCGGGAGAATTCTAAACACGGGAAACTTGGGCTACTTTACATGCATACTTTAGACACCAAAAAAAGAGAAAAAACTCTGCGCTAAACCCACTCTCACGTGAAGACAAAAAATATTTAAATGTAGGACCTCTAAAAATAGAGGATAAAAATATATTAGGTGATAATAAATAAGGGGAAGTTGCTGCCTATTCAAAGCTTAAATACTTAGGGCCAGATTCACAAAGCAGATACGACGGTGTATCTCATAAAACGCCGTCGTATCTGTTGTTCTATCTATGCGACTGATTCATAGAATCAGTTACGCATAGATAGCCATAAGATCCGACAGGTGTAATAGTTTTACACTGTCGGATCTTAGGATGCAGTACCGCGGCCGCCGCTGGGGGGAGTTTGCATCGTAAACCAGCGTCGGGTATGCAAATTAGGAGTTACGGCCATCCACAAAGCTTTTTCCCGTAGTTACGTCGCCGCGAGTGTTAGTTTTCCGTCGCAAAGATAGGGCACCTTTAACAAAGTGGAAAATTACTCCACCATGTTAAAGTATGCCCGTCTTTCCCGCGTCGCTTTTGAATCATTTTTCAAATTTTTAATTTTCCCAGAGTAACTCTTGACATCGCGATTCACAAAACGTCGGCGCGCCGTAAATTCGCGCAAAGCACGTCGGGAAATTTGTGACGGGAGCATGCGCAGTACGTCCGGTGCGGGAGCACGCCTAATTTAAATGGTACCCGCCCCATTTGAATTGGCCCGCCTTGCGCCGGACGGATTTACGATACACCGCCGCAAATTTCCAGGTAAGTGCTTTGTGGATGGGGCACTTAGACAGAAAATTTGCGGCGGTGTAACGTAAATCGGTTACGTTACGCTGCACCCGCTGTACGTAAATCTTGGCCCTTAAACCTCAAAGACATACATATACAAAAAATAGGCGCTGACAATACTTTAGACACCCCCCAGGTATGAAATTTAAAGGAATATTTCACTTTTATTGTTTCACTTTAAGCATTATTAAAATCACTGCTCCTGAATGTTTTTTCAAATTTTTTAAAACTTTTTTTGCATTGATACATGTCCCCTGGGGCAGGACCCAGGTCCCCAAACACTTGTTAGGACAATAACTTGAAAAGCAACCTTTAAAATTAGCACTTTAGATTTCTCCCATAGACTTTTACAGGGTGTTCCGCGGCTTTCCGAATTTGCCGTGAACATCCCAAACTCATGTTCGACTCGAACTCGAAGCTCATCCCTAGTTGGGAGTACGAAAGAGAGGGTGACTACACTTTTACTTACAGTGGGACAATGGAGAAGGAATGCACCCACCCTCTAACAAATTGGACCACAGCAGTAAAAGAAAGTACTTTGAGTCAAAGTTATTGTAACTGATCACCTAACTGAAAACAAGTAAAACAACCCATTTAGCTAAAAATAGAAATGGAAGGCAAAACATTTGTGTATAGATAGAAAAAAAAACGGTATTTTTTTTATAAGAGCTGAGGGGAGGAGACACAGAAGAACACTACACTTCCCAGTGAAAGGTTGTGTAGGGGAGGCGTGTCAGGACAAGGTTGGTCATTGGAGAGCAGGCTGAGTTCCCAGCATAGCTAGAAAACTGACCACTATATGCTCTCCTGCTTAGTGTGGTCAGTTTTTAATAGGAAAGCAGAGGGACTGGCAGGGACACCAGGGATTTCACACAAAGAAAGCAATACAAAGAGAACAGGATACTTTTCCATACAAGTACATGGTACAGCAGGCACATATCAGGAACATGAAAGGCCGGGGTAACAAACACTTTAAAAAGGTTGTAAACCTCTCTGTGGAAATCTATCATAAGGCTTACCTATAGGTACTGTAAATAGCTCCTATATGTGCTCTGTTTAGGAGAAATTTACTGTGTTTTGTGCCGATGATGTCATTGACGCATGCGCTGTGAAGAAACAGCCCCCCTCTCCATTTCTTCACGAGCGAGTGCCGCGACTCCGGCTCCAGTCAGTCACAGAGACAGAGTCCATGGCCCCGTAAGGAGGAGGGGCGAACACGGATGCAACCTGTAGTGGGGATGGTGCAGGCTTTGTTTGCAAGTAAGTGTCACATAATGTGCTAGTATGCATTGCATACTAGCACATTATGCTTTATGTTTGCGGGGACACAGGAAGGAAGTAAAACCCACAATACAATACTGACATAGCATATACATACAATCATGATAAATACTAGAAGGTATTTGGTGACGTGTGTTTTTGCCTAGTTGCATAGTTGATAAGGTTGAATAACGACACCAGTCCATTAGGTTCAGCCTGTGTGGTTGTTGGTGTGTGTGTGTATTTATATCTGTCATTTCCCATACCCCTGTATATTGTGTTCAATAAGATGGACAGTTAAGTTTTATTAAATTATCAACACACTTCCTGCAGACACCACCAAAGTCTTTAATACATCTGCAAGACAGCTTGTTCTTTTTAAAAACAACAGACTTACTGGCCAGATCACCAGGTGAAAATAAAAGAAAGAAGGCCTAAAAATTGAATGCAGCCATCACATCTAAGAATTGTTAAACTGCAAAAAATGTAATGCTTGCTTTACGGTTTAAGCAACCTGAGACTGAGGATTTTTTCACCATTTAGATATAAATATATTGCGATCAAGTCTCCTCTTAACCGCTTTCCGACTGCCTCGCATTGATATACGTCAGCAAAATTGCACGGGCAGGCAAAGCTACATATATATGCGTTTCTTTAGACCTGCCCCCTAGAGGGCGCTCGCCCCGCCGTGATCTCGTGACCCTTCCTTCTAACAGAATAACTCCCTAGGACACACCCTTCCCACCCCCTAGTGGTTAACCCCTTCACTGCCAGTCACATTTATACAGTAATCAGTTTTATAGAACTGATCGCTGTATAAATGTAAATAGTCCCAAAATAGTGTCAAAAGTGTCCGATGTGTCCACCATAATGTCGTAGTCACGAAAAAAATTTGTATATCGCCGCCATAACTAGTGAATGAAAATAATAAATGCCATATAACGACCCCCTTTTTTGGTGACGCTATAACTTTTGTGCAAACCAATCATAATACGCTTATTGTGATTTTTTTTTTTAACCAAAAATATGTAGAAGAATTCATATTGGCCTAAACTGAGAAAATGTATATATTTTTTTTAAATAGGGATATTTATTATACAAAAAAGTTCAAAATATATATTTTTTTTTTCCAAATTGTCGCTTTTTTTTTGTTTATAGCGCAAAAAATTGTCTGAGGAGACTTAAAATGCAATGTTATAGTTAGGACTGCAGTATACAGAGAGCCTTGATGGGGCCTGCAGCTTACACATGCATTTGCAAATGCATGCAACTAAACCTCTGTTTTTAACGCACACTGTTAGACAGGTGAATTTGCTTGGTTGCTGATTGGTCGGTAAGTTTGAGCCTAAATATTCCATGTTTTTGTATGTATATGCACCCTTTCCAGCGCTCCTTATTGTATAGACCAGTCATAGGTAGGGGCAGTGACTTTTGTTTGTTGCACCCAGTTTTATATAATGTTTTAAGGAAAGGAAAAAAATTAAAGATTTTATAGTGTGATCAGTTTAAATTATCTTTATGTTTACAAAGACAGCTATAACATAAAGCATTGTACAGACTTAATGTTTTATGGCACCCACGCTGTTTCCTTTGGACTAAAATTGAAATGGATTCTTGTTTATTGCAAATGATCCCTGAGCAAATATCACTTTCTGAAATCACAATTCTTGGCCATTAATGCAGGCTACAATGAGACACTTGAACATGAAATGGCATAACAGAATAATTTAATATAATGAGATTGATTTTATGTCAGTCACAGAGAAAACATTGATGTTGTATCATGTGGTGGTTAGATTGTGTATTGGATGAGCTTTATATGTGAAAAAATATAAAAACATACTTTTTTTTTTTTTTGGGGGGGGGGGGGGGTCTACATTTTATATGAAAATCATTTTAGCATTTCATTAAAGACAGTATCCATTTGAGCCGTTGACCCCTAACCTTGGCAAGAAGATGAATATAAAGAGAAAATAATTCCTTCAAAACACATTGATTTAGGTTGTTTATTGTAATTCTAAGAGCTGAGACACACATTTTTCTTATTGACTTAATTCTTTTTCCGCTGACTTTTCAAGGTTAAAGTAGCTTTGGTTTTCTAATAGATAACCACTGCTTTTCATTTTGTTTGACTTTTTTGCTTTTTAAAAATCTTGATGTCTTTCCTAAGTGTAGAACATTATTTTTATTGCCTCCTCTCCAAGGTTCCATGTAGGGAGTTTAGATTAAATCATATTTGTCAGTCTGCATGGCCTGACTTGTTAAATTACATTATACTGCTTTAAGCTTAGGAATAATTTTAATTGTATATATTTTTTATTTCTCAGCATATGGGTAAAGGAGGCAACAGCCCTAGGTCCATCAGTTTGCAGGGCTCGCCTAGGGGATACAAATGAGGATAGTGCAGATTCTCCCCTGCACTACATATAAATGCATTTGGGCTACTGTCCCCACTACCCTAAACTCCTTACATTTAAATGCTACTGGTTATACAGAGACCTCTGGTCAGAGTGACCTCTCGTCAAGGAGTAAAAGCAAACTTTTGATTCCTATATCAATTGACTTATCACATGATCGACGGGAAGAAAAAGTTCATCTTCACTCCTATGAGGGCACCTGCTTTGACAGTAAGTCAGTTTTTGGCCACTGGCAATTAAATGGCTGGAGTAGAAGACAACGGCCTAAATCTATATAAATTCTCTTAAATATTGAAAAAAGGAAAACCGCGCTACCACAGCAAAAGACTACAGGCAGCAGCTAATGTGTGATACACAAAAGCAAATAAAAATATAAAGCCGCGCCCAATTAATTAATGTAACAGGTGGAATTATGTCCAAATAAATGTCTATAACATTCAACAGATGATAAAGTTGGTTAGATCCTATATAACACTGTTCATAGATTGCAGATGGAGACTTCAAGTTGGTTGATATATTGGAATGTGGTTGATCAAAAACTCCAAAGCACCAGATGACATGCATGCAGTCAGTGCCAGCCCTCCACCGTAAATCAAAGCAGCTTACCAGATGGCAAGCCTTTAACACAATTGGCTATAGCCCAGCCACAGCCTTTTAATCCTCAGGACACTTGGTTGGAACACTCCGTCACTTGACAGGATCACAGGCTCAGGTGATTGTGGTAAAGGATTGCGAATCAGCCTCAAATAAGCTCATCAGCGGAGCAACAACGGTCAAACGATCCCCAATGCATAAATCGAAAGATATCTCTCACTTAATTCATAAGCATTGGCATATTGCCAGGAATGACCCGGTATTGAGGGATATTTTGCCAACGAAACCCAAAGTGATCTTCAAAGGAGTTCAGTCCCTTAGAAATAAGATTTCAGTTAATGTGATTGATCCCCCCCTTAGAGGCATTGGCTTTTTTGATCAACTTAGGGGTTATTACAAATGCGGAAGATGTCGAGTGTGTGCTCTGAGCAGCAATCAGCAAAGATGCGTCACATCCTTCATTTCTACAGTGACCCATAAGGAATTCAAGATTGTGCCGTGCATCACCTGTGCCTCGACGGGGGTGGTATACTTGTTACAATGCCCTTGCGGCCTACAGTATGTAGGCCGGACTAAAAGGTCTTTCCAAATAAGGGTGAATGAACATATCACAAACATTCTAGCAGGTTTTAGGAACCACTCTGTATCTAACCACTACAGACTTAAACACAAAAAAAGACCCCTCTAATACCCTATTCCTAGGAATAGATAAATTTAAGGCACACTGGAGGGGCAGCAATTTGGTTAGGGAAATTTCCCAAATGGAAATGGGGTGGATCCATCGCTTAAAATCATACAGCCCCCATGGTCTTAACATCGAAACGGACGTAAATGCTTTTATAAACAATGCCTGATGTGAACCTTTGGAAAGGGACCTATGGGAACAGACGCAGGTTTTTACCTTAATTTTTATTTATTATATTTTTTATAATAGCGCAACTTTCCCAATAATCATTGTGATATAGGTACATGTATCTGTGATTAATTTTAATAAATATATGCAGATAGTAGACCACTCTTGGGTTAAGTGAAGAGGTAAAAAAAAAAAAAATTCCCCTCCCCCTCCTCTTTCTAATAGATTAGAGGCTAATTTAGGTCCTATAGTGAGCTCTGACCTATATATACTAAAAACAATTTATATTTGGTTTTTGTACAATATTTTTTTAATTTATCGGACCGCCTTGGGGCTTAATTTTCTCCTTGGTGGCAATGTCCGGTAGGTATCCCCCTATCGGTGAGGGTCATCCTCTCTAATTAGGGGCATGTTATTTTCAAATCTCACGATTTATATCATATAATTAACTTAATTTAATTTATTAATTCACCTATTGGGTAACACCTTAAGTGTTCCCCATCTTAGTTTATATTATTATTATATAATTAACATTAAATGTACTATGTACTACACTACACAACATTTGTTTTTGTATGTGAGGGGGGTTACACCCTTCCTCATTCTTTTCACTTTTGTAATTTGTGCCTAGGATGTAAGATTAGTTCTGCTCCCTGGGTACTAATTCTTTATACAATTCTTTGTTAAATCATTTAACGTTTTGTAAAATTTCCACAAGATGGCGATAATGAGCTCTGAGGATATCTATCTTGTGCCAGATATAAATCTTTTCCTCTTTCTAGCTCAAAATAATTAGTCAACGTCTATATACACTTTTTTAATTGTTTATTAATTCGCAATGAGTGGTAGTCCAACCCCGTTGTAATAATGAATTTTGTTTGTTTTTAAAAAATTAACATTGAGCCTCGGCGGCGTTTAATATTCGCTGCTGTAAGGGCACAGTTCCCTCAACAAAGATGGCGGGGTCTGTTCCCATCGGATTGTCCTTTGCATTGAGTGGTTGCTATATAATGGTGCCTCACTGTCGAAAGCCCTACCCCCATTGATAAAGTCCAATTAGTGACGAAACGCGTCTGGGAGGCTGCGTCAATGATGTCACCACGCCAAGGAGGAGGGCTCCTTCAAGCCGGCCGGCTTTTACAAACTTTGTTCGCTACATGCTGTTTTTAACTACTGATGCTGTAAGTACATTACTGCTTCTATTAAATTTTTGTACCCTGCGGTATTACGCTATTGCGTTCCTTTTTTATCTTTCGATTTATGCATTGGGGATCGTTTGACTGTTGTTGCTCCGCTGATGAGCTTATTTGAGGCTGATTCGCAATCCTTTACCACAATCACCTGAGCCTGTGATCCTGTCAAGTGACGGAGTGTTCCAACCAAGTGTCCTGAGGATTAAAAGGCTGTGGTTGGGCTATAGCCAATTGTGTTAAAGGCTTGCCATCTGGTAAGCTGCTTTGATTTACGGTGGAGGGCTGGCACTGACTGCATGCATGTCATCTGGTGCTTTGGAGTTTTTGATCAACCACATTCCAATATATCAACCAACTTGAAGTCTCCATCTGCAATCTATGAACAGTGTTATATAGGATCTAACCAACTTTATCATCTGTTGAATGTTATAGACATTTATTTGGACACAATTCCACCTGTTACATTAATTAATTGGGCGCGGCTTTATATTTTTATTCTCTTAAATATTGCCAAAGTCTCAAAAAGTATGAAGTTTATCAAAGATCTGAGTTCCTTTAATCTGACAGTTAGGGATGAGCTTTATGTTCGAGTGAACAGCAAACAATTTGGGGTGTTAGCAGCAAATTCGAAAAGCAGCGGAACACCCTTTAAAAGTCTATGGGAGAAATCAAAAGTGCTAATTTTAAAGGTTAATGTGCAAGTTATTGTCATAAAAAGTGTTTGGGGACTGGGTCCTGCCCCAGGGGACATGTATCAATGCAAAAAAAAGGTTTTAAAAACAGCTGTTTTTTTTTGGGGGAGCAGTGATTTTAATAATGCCTAAAGTGAAACAATAAAAGTGAAATATTCCTTTCAATTTTGTACCTGGGGGTATCTAAAGTATATGTAAACAATGTGAACAAATATATGCGCTAACTAAAGGTGAACCAATGTATTATATGAAAAAGCAGCTAGCACAGTCTGTGGATTCAGCAAACAAAAACATGTAAATAAATAGTGCAGCGCTCAAATAGTATAAAGTGACAGTCCAAGTATAAATCAATGCAGGGGAATGTTGATAGAGCTGATAGAAGACCTCCACCACAGATTCAGTGTGAACTTAGGCAGAACACACCACACCACTGTGCTAATAATCTGCTTACCAGATGGTAAAGACAACAGGTGTTGTAATCATACAATGCAGAGGGTTAATGGGAAAACGATATTCCAAACCAGATGGATCAATCAGCATAACATCAAGAAATTCCAAGACTCGGACAATGGATGTATATATTGTGCAATCATCACATGGAATTAACCAATGAAGAGAAGGAAAGCAACAATAGCGAAGCCCGTAAGGTAAAACATACTAAAATGTATTGTAGTCTACTTACAGCAGTACAAAGATCATCATGACATAAAATATCCGCGGTTCTCAAAGTGCTTGTGTCAGCCAGCCTGACATGTTTCATCCGAAGTTGGACATCATCAGAGGCGTGGCAAATGACACAAGCATGCCCATATTTATATGTAACATCCTGGCAAACCAAGTGCTTGATAGGTCAGATTAGAATGGCCATCAGCTGTGCATATTAAAGCACAATCACAGGAGGAAGCAGGAAGTGATGCAAGTAACTGGCAGGAAATGGAAGCACCAATCCGATCTGCATGACAACATCCGGTGGGCGGGAACAGGCTGTCCATACCAGGAAATGATGTCATTGGGAACGCAGATCGGCTGTGCTTGCGTTCCAAGGAAGAAACTAGAACATAAACAAAGAGGGACACAGAGCATCCATAGAAACTTACGACAGACAGCGTAATCCCCCATATTCATAATATAACCCACATGATCAGCATTAAAACTTTTGAAACAATATATTTGCTCATAAAATGACGTAGCAACAAGACCACACTAGGTAAATGTAAAAGGGAAAATAATGCCCATTAAAATACATATAAAACAGCACCATCTAATGGGGAGGAAAGAAATTACTCATTTGCATATATAAATATACAAAAAATATACATAAAAATGTACATAAAAAGGGGGGAGGCCCCCCACTATGTGCTGGAAATTAGTGTATTGTTAAAATTGTCAACACTGCATATGACAGGAAGTATTTAAATAGTTATTTAATAAATCAACTAAATTAACTATTATTAATAAAGCAGTTAACATCCCAGTCGACATTCATGCCGAAAGGGGTGTAACAATTAATATCATATATCCAGTGAGTTTCAAGTTTGTAAATTTCTCGCTTAGACATACTTTCATGCCAATGTGGAGTAAAACGATCAATGGCCACAAAAATGGTGCCCTTAGGATTTTTCTTATGGCATTCCAAACAATGGCGAGATACTGTATGTTTCGGAAAACCTTTCCTGATTTTGTCAATATGCTCATTCACACGAACGTGCATAGCACGTGTCGTGCGGCCCACATATTGAAGGCCGCATGGACAAATCAGGAGATAAACAACATTCAAGGAGGAGCAGGTAATAAAAGTGTTGATGTCAAACACCCTGCCAGTGTATAGGATTGAAACTGGCATATTTTTCTGCTCCTATCCTTGTTGATGGCACACATTACAATTATGACAGGGATGATATCCTTTTGATTTTTGGAAAAACTATACTCTGTTTGGGGCATCCAAAATATTGGGTGCCAATTCTAATTTTAAAGGGGGGACTCCTCTGAAGACAACCTGTGGTCGGTCAGGGAGAACCGGCCCTAGAATTTTGTCATTCTTCAGGACTCCCCAATGTTTGGTTAGAATTTTTTTTATATCAAAATATTGTCATGAAAAAGTAGTGACCATCAAAAAATTATAATTGGTTTCATTCAAAGGCAACTTTTCTTTAACCTGAAGAACCGAAGCTCGATCAACACTACCCACTTCATTAATAATAATGTTTAAGTCATTCACTGCATAACCTTTTTCAATGAATTTCTCTTTTAGCGAGGTAGCCTGTAAGAAAAAATCTCCTCTAAGAGTACAGTTCCGCCTTAAACGGAGGAATTGGCTTATTGGGACTGACTTAAGCCACAGTGGATGATGGCAGCTTCCCTGCCTAATGTAGCCATTTTGATCGGTACTCTTAAAAAAAGGTGGAAATATTAAAAGCACCATTCTTGACCTGAATATTAGGGTCCAAGAAGTTGATGTTATCAGCACTGATAATAAACTGTAAGACAATCCCCAACATATTCTGGTTAAGTTGTTGCAGGAAAGTGGTTAGGGAGGCTGTATCACCATTCCACAGAAGGAGGATGTCGTCTATATACCTGCCCCAGAAGACCAATTCCGGTCTTCTGTTGGCATAGACGACATCCTCCTCCCATTTGGCCATGAATATATTGGCCATACTGGGCGCAAATTTCGCGCCCATTGCGACCCCCTCTATTTTGGAGGTAATGAGTCCCTCCAAACCAAAAATAATTATGGGTCATGGCGTACCCCAACAAATCTAGAATGAATTCCTGCTGAAACGGGATCAATTCAGGGTCCCTTTTCAGGAACATTTCCACAGCCTCCAAACCATCATTGTGAGAGATAATGGTGTAGAGAGAGGACACATGCGCAGTAGCCAGAATGTATCCATCTCTCCACTCCAAACTCTCAAAAATTCAGATGACCTGTGCTGAATCCTTAATATATGAAGGAGTCCCAAACACCAGCGGTTGCAGGAAACCATCAATATACTTTCCAATTCTAGAGGTTATAGAATCCAACCCACTTATAATGGGTCTCTCCGGGGGGTTGGTTAAACTTTTATGCACCTTGGGCAAAAAATATATGGTGGGTTTCCTTGGAGCCAACAGAATTAAAAAATCCCTCTCCTTTTTATTGGAATAACCTCTCTCAACAAGTGCAGTGAGTTCTCTCTTATATTTAACCACTTGCCGCCCGCCAATGACAGATTGACGGTGGCAAAGTGGTTGTCTGATCCTGACTGGACGTCATATGACGTCCTCAGGATATTGAGCCGCTGCGCGCCCCCGGGGGGCGCGCATCGCGGCGATCGTTGTTGCGGGGTGTCAGTCTGACACCCCGCAACACCGATCTAGGTAAAGTGTCTCTCACGGAGACACTTTACTACGTGATCAGCCGTGTCGAAGCACGGCTGATCACGATGTAAACAGGAAGAGCCGTTGATGGCTCTTCCTCACTCGCGTCTGACAGATGCGAGTAGAGGAGAGCTGATCGGCAGCTCTCCTGACAGGGGGGGTTCGCGCTGATTGTTTATCAGCGCAGCCCCCCCCCCCCCTCGGATCGCCCCCTCGGATCGCCAGGGAATTAAAAAAAATGGGCAAAAAAAAAAAATGGGCAAAAAATATAAAAATTTAAAAATATAATTTAAAAAAAAAACAGAAAAAAAAGATGCCAATCAGTGCCCACAAATGGGCACTGATTGGAAACATGGAGTGCCACCCCTCAGTGTCCATCAGTGCCACCCCACAGTGTCCATCAGTGCCACCCCACAGTGCCAATCCGTGCCCAGTGCCCATCAGTGCCACCCATAAGTGCCCATCAGTGCCACCCATAAGTACCCATCAGTGCCACCCATATGTGCCGCCCATGAGTGCCCAGTGCTGCCTATGAGTGCCCATCAGTGCCGCCCATGAGTGCCCATCAGTGCCGCCTATGAGTGCCCATCAGTGCCGCCTATGAGTGCCCATCAGTGCCGCATACCAGCGCCCATCAGTGCCGCATACCAGCGCCGCCTATCAGTGCCACCTCATCGGTGCCCATCAGTACTACCTTATCGGCGCCCATCAGTGCCACCTCATCGGTGCCCATCAGTGCCGCCATATCAGTGCCCGTAATTGAAGAATAAAACGTACTTATTTACAAAAAAATTAACAGAAAAAAATAAAAACATAATTTTTTTTTAAAATTTTCTGTCTTTTTTTAGTTGTTGCGCAAAAAAAAAATCGCAGAGGTGATCAAATACCACCAAAAGAAAGCTCTATTTGTGGGGAAAAAAGGACGTCAATTTTGTTTGGGTACAGTGTAGCACAACCGCGCAATTGTCATTCAAAGTGCGACAGTGCTGAAAGCTGAAAATTGGCTTGGGCAGGAAGGTGCGTAAGTGCCCTGTATGGAAGTGGTTAAAAACAGGATCATGGTTTAATGGTACATATGTGTCAGCATCGGATAGAATTCTCTCCATTTCAGACACATATGAGCCGAACATACCGGGTTCGGTTCGCACCAGAACGTCCGAACAGACCGACCGTTCGCGCGAACATTTAGAACCCCATTGAAGTCTATGGGACTCGAACGTTTGAATTCAAAAGTGCTCATTTTAAAGCCCAATATGCAAGTTATTGTTGGAAAACGTCTTTGAGAACCCGGGTCTTGCCCCAGGGAACATGTATCAATGGAAAAAAAGGTTGTAAAAACTGTAGTTTTTTCTTGAGCAGCGATTTTAATGATGCTTAAAGTGAAAAAAAAAATCCTTTAAATATGGTACCTGCTGGGTGTCTATAGTAGTGGCACGTGTTTAGAAATGTCCCTGCACAACATGAGATTACTCTCAGAAAAATGTAATTTAATACTGCATGCGGCTATAATGTAATGTTTGGTCCCTGCAATATGGATACAAATCATTGAAAAAAATCGCATGAGTTTCCCCGCCACCACTCCTCCCAGGTCATTACAAGACCCAGTGCCGATCCTGACCTCCCTGGGGCCCTAAGCAAAATGACATGGCACATTAAAAATGAGAATCGGGGGGGGGGGGGCGCTGACGACAGTGACATGTCACAAAGTTGAAAGTTGAGAAGCGGGGGGAGGGGGTGTTCTGCTGTCGGAAATGACTCAGCCAGCGAGTTTAGAAGCGGGGTGAGGGTGCGAAAATTACTTCTCACCAGGCGGGGCCTCTAGTACTTTGGGGGCCCTTCGCAGCTTGCATAGTGAGCCTATAGTGAGGATCGGCCCTGACAAGACCTTTTGGCCCTATATACTTTGAACAGCAGTATACAGGCATTACAAACAAGATAAGGACTGTAGGTTTCTTAAGTAGAATCAGAACCATGTCATACTTTGCTCCTGCATATTGCACAATTTCCTAAAGAGACCCTCAACAAACTACATGACACTTGTGCCTGATGAGGCCACTGATGATCCAGTGGTGGTGGCCCATGAGACTGTCCATACAGGCTTGGCCCCCCAAAGTGCACGTGCTGTGTGGCAACAATATGTCGATTATTCTAGGGGTGGGGGGGGCATTACAATGCCAGATCTTGGCTCAATAAATTATTTTTTTGGGAAATAAAAATTCTAGAGAAAAGCGGGGTTGCCATCCAGGGCCTCCTTTCAACAAATACTGTGAAGAACTCCTGTTCTCTGAAGCCCTCCATTATTTCTGCAAGTCAAAATTTAGCCAAAAAAATTATGTCAGTCAAGCCTTAGCTTTCTCCCCATATCTAACCCACAAACTCATCCACTGATCATAAAGTCCAAAATGAAGTTTCGTATCGTCATACTGCATGATCGTTTTCCCGACGTTTTCTACCGACTGCGAACGACGTTCTAACTCACGCAATATCCCCTTATACACTGCGCATGCGGGAAGCTCTGCACGTATCCCCGCCTATGACGATCGTTCTAGTAATTGGCACGCCCCTTTTCGGTTGGTCAATGCACTTCACTGAAGAAGACATAATGGAGGAGACTCAGGAGAGACAGGAAGCTGCAACCACAATTAAGGAGAGAGGCCAGGCACACACCAGGAGCAGGAGCATGAAACAAGCCACCAGAATGACCTTTGATGAGATGGTGGAGATGGTTGCCATTGTTGAAGAGAAGGACTATGATTGTCTAATAGGGCCTTACAAGAAACCCAAGAAGCTAAAGGGCCAGATCATGAAGAAGGTACAGAGGACTCTCCATGAGAAATTCGGGGTGCAGAGGTCAAGGGATCAGTTGAGGAAGAGGTGGTCAGACTTGAAATGAAGAAACCCGGAGCAGCTGGAGACAATTCGAAGAGTCCTCATAAGACGCAAGTAATTTTCATGTGTACTCTGAGTATTTGTTTTTATTATTTTGCGGCATGTGCTTTTTATTTCAGGTTGTGTATATATACAGTTCAAGAATAGATGTTTCAAAGTTCTTGTTTGTGGGCATAATAATTGGTTGGTCATTCTATTTAAGATCTTTTTATGTGAGACCAATTGTTTATTTAATGTAGATGTGTTATTAACTAGATTTAAATAATCCAACTTAAGTCATTATCCAGTAAAAGGAGAGTATGCTCAGCACAGGGCCCCACAAAGCAGCTAAGGGCCCCCCAAATAACTAGAGGCCCCACCTGGTAAGAAGTCATTTTCGCCCCCTCACCCCGCTTCTCAACTCGCTGGCTGCATGGGAGAAGAGGCAAGAAGTCAGCACCCTTTGCTTCTCAATTTAATGTAAGATGTAATTTCCGACAGCAGAACACCCCCTCCCCCACTTCTCAACTTTCTTTAATGTGACATGTCACTGTCGTCAGCGCCCCCCGCTTCTCATTTTTAATGTGCTATGTCATTTTGCTTCTGGCCCCAGGGAGGTCAGGATCGGCACTGAGTGTTGGTCACAAGAACAACCTAGTTACGGTGTCACACAGAGGTGATCCAGTGTATACTTGTTGTTTTTCCATGTAGGAAACTTGGCCAAATATAGAGAAATGCAGCAGCTTTGGTAATGGATAAAATCCTGTGTTAAGCTTAGAAGGATTGTAAAAACAGACAATTGTACCACACTTTTTAAAAATAATGATCGATATTCCTCTTTCAGGCCTCTAATTTTTTTGATTTATGTATCCCTTTTTTTACAATCTCATAGGGCGCAATGAAGCTGCATCAGTGGAGCCGACCAACCCCACACAGAGCCAAGCCCCACCCTCGACGAATGTGCAGGAATTGCAAAATGCCACCACATCAGGTCAGTGTCATACAGCACAGCTTCAGGTAATACATGTAGGCCTGCATAATTTTAATACATTTTTTTTTTCCAAATTTCAGGAGGTGTCGGAGCTGTTGGGGGAAGAGTGGACACCTACAGGGCCCATGTCCTAATTAGGGAGATCAATTCCTGCATGGCAGAAATAGAGGAAACAAACATCGCCCTTGAGAATATTATAAATAAAAAGCGAAATCTGGAACAAAAAATGAAGAATGTTATATATGTGCTGGGGAGGGATTTAAAGAAAAAAAATACATGTAGAAAAATATTTCAAATAAAAAAAATATTTTTTGACCCCAAAAAAAATTAAAGAATTTATATTAAGATATTTTTTGAAAAAATAAAAATGAAACATTTTAAGTGTGATACAATAAATATTTTTGGATACTCAACAATGTCTGGCTTGTTATTATATCAATGCTGCCTTAAAGAACAAATCTAGATTTGTGGTGTTTACAATGATGAGTATTTAGTCCAGGAAAATAAACATGGCACTATGATAACGTAGGAGAAAGCTAGAATGAACTCAAATTAGAAAATAATCAAACCAAGAAAATTACTAGAACAGGGGCAGAAAAATTGAGCCTTAGGCACTGGTGGCGGTGTCACAACACTGCAACCCCTCACAGATACTGTAATTGGAGCTCAGCAAAGCGCCACATGCAAAGTATTGCATTAAAAATTGTTATTAGACGCCCCTGTTAGACAGGGGCAGAAACATTGGGCCTTAGGCACAACACAACACTGCAACCCTCAGATACTGTAATTGGAGCGCAGAAAAGAGCCACATGAAAAGTATTGTATTAAACATTGTTATTAGACGCCCCTGTTAAACAGGGGCAGAAACATTGGGCCTTAGGCACTGGTGGCGTAGCCCAGAAACAAAAATGTTCTTGCTAGCTATCAGCAAGATCAGTGAGGAGAAAAAGGATATTCAGTCAGCAGCACAACAGGACAGTCACTCAGCATCAGCATAGGCAGTCTCCAAGGGATCTGTCATTTAAAAAAAAATATTCAGTTACATCTGCATCAGGTGCTTGGTAGCTGGTGTTGATCCAAGCCTGATTCATTTTTATAAAGGTCAGTCGATCAACGGAGTCGGTGGAGAGGCGCACCCTGTGATCGGTCACAAAGCCTCCAGCAGCACTGAATGTGCGTTCTGAAAGAACGCTGGATGCAGGGCAAGCCAGTAGCTCAATAGCATACTGTGCAAGCTCTGGCCAGTGATCCATCCTCAAGACCCAGTATGCCAGAGGATTTTCGGTGGGGAAGGTGTCCAAATCTGATCTTTCCCCTAGGTATTCACGCACCATTTAAATCAAACGCTGGCGATGGTTGCTGGAACCGGTCATACCTTGGGGCTGCGGACTAAAAAATTGTCTGAACGCATCGGTCAGAAGGCCACCTTCTCCACCGCTCATTCTGTGACTCACCGAAGCCTCAGCAACACGTTGTCCAGGACCTGGATTTGGTAATCTCTCAGGTTCTGGGAACGCGTTGCACAGAGCCTTCTGCAAGGCCTCCCGCAGATGTTTCATCTTGATCTCCCTCTGCGACGGCAAGATAAGCTCCGCAACCTTACTCTTGTAACGTGGATCAAGGAGAGTTGCCAGCCAGTAATGATCCCTCTCCTTGATACCACGAACACGAGGATCCTTATGCAGACTTTGCAGGATCAGGGAGGCCATGCAGCATAGGTTTGCTGAGGCATTCGGGGCACAGTCCTCTGGGTCACTGAGGACGACAGGATCCGCAGCCACCTCATCCCAGCCACGTAAAAGTCCACGGGTTCCTTGGGACTGTAAGTGATCCCTTGAAGACTGCTGCTGCTGAGTGCTAGGCTCCACCTCCATGCTGCTGATACAATCCTCCTCCTCCTCCTCCTCATCCTCTTCCTGTGTGATAGGTGGGCATGCAGGACCACTGTCTGGATAAAGGGGGCCTTGAGAGGTAAGGAAGTCCTCCTCTTCCTCCCTCTGTTCTGCCTCAAGGGCCCTGTCCATTATTCCACGTAGAGTGTGCTCCAACAGGTGAATTATAGGGACAGTCTCACTGATGCTCGTGGCCTCCTCAAATGGTGACAGGACAGTGCATGCATCCCTGATCAAGGACCACTAGCGTGGGAAAAAAACCCAAGCTCCCCTGACCCAGTTCTGCTGCCATATTGGCACAGGCAGGGGCGGACTGACCATTGAGTCACTCGGGCACTGCCCGAGGGCCCCATGCCACTAGGGGGCCCCATCCGGGTTGCCAGGCTCAGTAAAACCAGGGACAGTATGTAAAAATCTGTGTTTTTTTTAGATCTGATCCTGATATGTCCGAAAATGACATGCTTTTAATGTGAATATCCCAAGATTTTAGCTGCCCGCCTCTGCACTACCTCCTGGCGTGGTGGCCATCTGTAAGCCAGAGGGGCCCCATAATCTTCTATTGCCCGGGGGCCCCATGAGTTGTCAGTCCGCCCCTGGGCACAGGTACTCATTGATGGCCCTCTGCTGCGTGTGCAGCCGCTGCAGCATGGCCAACGTAGAGTTCCATCTGGTGGGCATGTCACAGATTAGGCGGTTCTTGGGCAGGTTTTATTCCCTTTGGAAGTCTGTCAGCCGAGCAGTGGCATTGTATGACCTTCGGAAATGCACACAGACTTTCCTGGCCTGCTTCAGGACATCCTGTAAGCCCGGGTACCTGCCCAAGAACCGCTGCACCACCAAATTGAGAACATGAGCAAAACAGGGCACATTGGTCAGTTTTCCCTGTCGCAGGGCAGAGAGGAGGTTGGTGCCATTGTCGCTAACCACCATTCCTGGCTTAAGCTGGCATGGCGTCAACCACCTCTGAGCCTGCCCCTGTAGAGCTGACAGAACCTCTGCCCCAGTGTGGCTCCTGTCTCCCAAGCACACCAGCTCTAACACCGCATGGCATCTCTTGGCCTGCATTCCTGCGTAGCCCCTCGTACGCCTACGGAGCACGGCTGGTTCAGAGGAAACATCAGCACAGGAAGAGGCCACAGAGGAATAAGAAGAGGAGGGGGTGGAGGAGAGAGGTGTGTCACAACCAGTAGTAGTCTTTTGGAAACATGTTGGCGGAACAACCTCCAACACTACTGTACCTTGCCCTGCGTCCTTCCCAGCTGCCAGCAGAGTCACCCAATGCCCTGTAAAATAGAGGTAACGTCCCTGTCCATGCCTGCTGGACCATGAGTCAGCTGTAAAATGCACTTTACCACTGACCGCCCTGTCCAGAGAGGCATGGACATTGCCTTCCACATGCCGGTAGAGAGCAGGAATCACCTTCCGTGAGAAAAAGTGGCGTTTGGGTACTTGCCACTGAGGTACCGCACATTGCACAAACTCACGGAAGGGGGCAGAATCTACAAACTGAAAATGTAGCAGTTGAAGTGCTAGCAATTTCGCTAAGCTAGCATTCAACCGCTGGGCCAAGAAACGAGCGGCGTAAGTCTCCTACGCCGTCGTATCTTGGGGTCCATATTTACGCTGGCCGCTAGGTGGCGCTTCCGTTAATTTCCGCGTTGAATATGTAAATGAGCAAGATACGCAGATTCACAAACGTACGTATGCCCGTCGCAATTAGTTACGCCGTTTATGTAAGACATACGCCGGCGTAAAGATAAAGCTGGTCTCTAGGTGGCACAGCCCATGCAAGGTATGGACGTCGGAACAAGCGTATCTTTTTACGTCGTTTACGTAAGTCGTACGTGAATGGGGCTGTGCGTAGGTTACGTTCACGTCACAGGCATTGAGCCGGTGTATTTTTGGGCGTAAATACGACGTGATACCGAGCATGCGCGCGCATGTGCCGTTCGTTCATGCATCTACATGGGGTCACGCTTAATTTAAATACAACACACCCATGACCTGCCTACTTTGAATTACGCGCGCTTACGCCGGCCGATTTACGCTACGCCGCCGTAACTTAGGACGCAAGTGCTTTGTGAATACAGCACTTGCCTCTCTAAGTAGCGGCGGTGTAGCGTAAATAAGATACGCTACGCCCGCACAACGTTATGCCGCCCTACGTGAATCTAGGCCTATATATAGAGGTACAGGCAGAAAGCTTGTAGGGAGTGTGTACAGGAGCCTAATATTGCACTCACAATCTGTTAACCATGGATTCAATGCTTTGCAAGGTCCTGTGGGAAAATGTAATAAATATACATTGTATTTCTGCAAAAATGTGTGCATTTATATTTTTTTCCTAAAATGTGAACTTAGCCTTAAATACCCTGAACTTCTGTTGCTATAAAATCATACTTCTTCATCCAAGCACCTCTGTGGCTAAATCCTTAAATTGTATTTATTTTTATTGCCATGATTATACAGTATAGCATATATAGCAATACCCCCAAAGGGGTTGCTTAAGTATGTTCACTCCGTTACTCTGCCTCTCAACCCTAATAACAGCCTCAGCCGCCTCTGGCACACCTGGCAATAGTGTAAGTGCAATGACCAATGAGAAACACACATGTTATGATAAAACACAGAAATTGTCTTTACTGCAATATTTCTGTGGAAGAATTACAGACAGTAACAGTGATGATTGTGACGAGATCCTTCCTCGCCCAGGTCCTGCTCTCCCGACACTCCTCTGCTACCAGTGAGTCAGCTTGCAGATTGCAACGTCTGATGGTCCAGTCATCCAAGGTTCCGGGATCCGAATTACAGCTATGTGCCATTCGGACCCATTAAGAACAAACACCAGGCAGGCTGTATGTAAGTTCCAACAGGACTCTTTATTTCAAGTACACAGCACACTTTTATACAGAATTTGGAACATCCCACTCCCAACAACCGCTTTCCTATTGGTCAATTGTAAAGTATATGCAGTCTTCACTCAGGTCCCCCTTGACCATGCAAATGAGGACTTGAAATTGTCAACAGGGATTGGTCCAATAGCTTGGATAGAAAGACTTGTGTATTGAGACAGAAGCCCCAGGGGGTAATCAATGTACACAATAACCCGGTTCTAGCTAGACGGACTGACTCCGACACCCGCTCTTAACCTGCAGAACACAATAAAAGGTATTTCGCAAGCTGGTTCCACTTAGCATTTCAAAAGCCTTGCATTGAATGTCCCTCTCCTGTGTAACAGATGTCAAGTAGAAACACTTTAATATCTCAAGGTCCATGACATTACTTCCCCTGGGAAACAGTCCAACAGCCGCAGTGGGACCCAAACGGGTCAACTCGAGGATGTTGGAAAAATAGTCTTAAAGTTCCAGGACTGTCTGCTGGGATGACCCATCTGCCTTCCTGTTTTGAGGTCCTGGCCCATAATCGGACGGCAAGAGGCTCACATTCAGTCCTCTCCAAAAGCCCCTGTCCCGGCTAGGTCTGTCACACATCACCCCCTTTGGCAGGAGACTAACACTGGGAGAGACCCCAATTCCGGTACCCCCCCAGTACCCCAGATAACTTGTCCCAAACAGAGCATTACTCACCCAGCCAATCTCTGCCTCTCTCAGAGAACACGCCTGCCGCTGGGGAGAGGCCTGGACTGGCCCTTCTCCCTGGAGTCCTTTCAGCCGCTGGAGAGAAGACAGGGTGGCTGGGCTCAGTTCATCATGCCGTTGGTAATCTGGGCCAACTGGCCACCATTCCTGGGGTATACCAGTGGAGACTGCAGTCCCATCCACTGATGCTAGGTAAAAATCCCCCAGTGCTTGCAAAGCAAAGCCGACATCCTCCTGTCTCAGTGCCGCACCATGTTCTGGGGTTGTGTCCATGGAGATCGGAGTCCCATCCACTACCACAGGAACCCCCTCTCCTGTTAGTTGAGAGCAGAGGCCTGGGGCACTCTGCTCTGTTGCCAGCTCTTCCGCTGGGTTGCTGTGAGTGGAGACCACAGTCCCATCCACCGATATCCGCTCAAGCTGTAGTGGGGTGCAGCCGCCAGTAGCATCCTGTCCTGCTGCCAGTGATTCAGCGGGGAGTACGAGCTTTACCACCTCAGCTTGTTGCTGGGGAGGGGGGCCAACCGCCCCGGCTCCCTGGAACTCCACAGTTGGTCCCAGTACTGGGCAGAGATGGCTAGCATTCTGCCCTGTTGCCAGCACTTCTGCTGGGGGTGCATAATCCATAACATCCTCTGAACAGTCCATACACTCTGTAATCTGTGGCTGGGGAGTGATCGCCATCTTCTCACCCTGAGCCTCCGGAACTGCCACAGGGGTGGGGCAGAGGTCTTGATCCCTCTGTCCGGTGACCAGCGCTTCAGCTGGGGAAGTTCCTTGTAACTCCACAAATACTGTACTTGGTGCTGGGCAGAGCACAGTGAAGTTTGGCCCTGATACCAGCTCTTCTGTTGGAGGCTCCCCAGGTTGTTCTTCCTCAGCAGAAAAGTCTATCAAATCCCCTGTCTCTACAACTGGTGTCTGGGGATAGAGGTTCACCATCTCCTGTCCATGGAACCCAGAAGATGCTATGGGCACTGAGCAGAGGTTAGCAGAGCTCGGCCCTGCGGTCAGCACTTCAGCTTTGGGAATGGCAAGCTCCCGATTTTCCACTGCTGATTCATCAGCCAGGATTTCATCACTGTCAGCTGATATTTCCTCATAGTCCCAGGTAAAGGGAACCTCACCCTGCTGCTGAGCGGAGTCTAGCAGCTGTTTGTAGGTGATTTCCAGTTCCCATTCTTGAGCGGCCAGGAATTCCAAATCTTCCTGTAACCAGTGCACTTCCGGGACATTCAGTCTTCGCTCTCTGTGCTCCATTATTTCCTCCCAACGCCACTCCCGATCGCTCCCAAAGTTGGGATCCCTGGACATCCTCCAATACAACAATCCCAGGCCATCATAGTCAAAGCCTTCCGTGGGGCTGTCATCCGCTGACCACGGGCACTCTTGGACTACATACCACCGGAGGGCTCTGTAGCTCTCGTCCAACCGCATCTCTTCCCGGATCAGCCTGCTTAACTCTGCTGTCCACTCCTGCTTTGGTTGTTCCCCCAATAACAGCATCCGTACTTCATACTGTGACCAGTACCTTACATGGATGGAGGGGAGAGCTTTTCCCTGGTGTCGCTGCTCGCGGGCTAGCGCTTCTTTCCAGAGTTCGCAGCGGATCGAATCAGACCATCCAAGCAGGACCTCCTCTGATACTGGTCCTCTGCGCTGTATCTGCTTCTCTCGCAACCTCCTTCTGAATTCCTCTTCCATGGTTACTGATATCTGTACCTCTCCTCTTCTTTCATTTGGTGCTGCTTCTTTAGGCGTTGTCACCGATCGCCGTATTTCTGCAATTCTCAGCTCCTGTTGCCGCTCTCGTTCTCTCTGTTGTCGCTCTCGTTCTCTCTCATCCTGCCGCTGGAGGTCTCTAATGGTATTCTGTATGGCGGTCTCTGATGGGTTCGCACCATATAATGCCAACCGCTGTTGAACTCGCTGCTGGAACAAGTCTTCAACTGACCGGGGTCCTGCATCACCATCCCTCTGATCCATCTCGGCTAGCGCAATGATCAGGGTGGCCTTGTTCTTCCCACCGGTCCCTCCACGGCTCTCAAGCAAGTCTTTTAGCATGGTTCTCCTCCAGGCTGCATAGCTGGTCATTCATGGTGGTGGTTTGGAGTTGTCCCAGTAACTGGAGAGCAAATCCCACCGCTGCCAACCAATGTGACGAGATCCTTCCTCGCCCAGGTCCTGCTCTCCCGACACTCCTCTGCTACCAGTGAGTCAGCTTGCAGATTGCAACGTCTGATGGTCCAGTCATCCAAGGTTCCGGGATCCGAATTACAGCTATGTGCCATTCGGACCCATTAAGAACAAACACCAGGCAGGCTGTATGTAAGTTCCAACAGGACTCTTTATTTCAAGTACACAGCACACTTTTATACAGAATTTGGAACATCCCACTCCCAACAACCGCTTTCCTATTGGTCAATTGTAAAGTATATGCAGTCTTCACTCAGGTCCCCCTTGACCATGCAAATGAGGACTTGAAATTGTCAACAGGGATTGGTCCAATAGCTTGGATAGAAAGACTTGTGTATTGAGACAGAAGCCCCAGGGGGTAATCAATGTACACAATAACCCGGTTCTAGCTAAACGGACTGACTCCGACACCCGCTCTTAACCTGCAGAACACAATAAAAGGTATTTCGCAAGCTGGTTCCACTTAGCATTTCAAAAGCCTTGCATTGAATTTCCCTCTCCTGTGTAACAGATGTCAAGTAGAAACACTTTAATATCTCAAGGTCCATGACAATGATGATCACCATCGGTTCAGCGCCAACCTGCAAACTCAGTGCATACAAGTGTAAGTAGGGGGTTGATTTACTGCCTTCCTCCACATCTCAATCTGTTCTTTTATAGTATTATTTGTGGATTGAAGAATGTACTTTACTGGTCCTCATACATATCTACAATTGTTTTCACAGACTACAGTCATTTGTTCCTGACAAGGCGATAGAGCTGCCAAAACGCGTAGAGCCAACATATAATTCCTGTCAACATTCCACTTTTGATGCACTATGTTATTATATACTGTATGATGTGACTCAGCCAATTTTTAATTGTTAACTTATATCTTTATACGGAGCCAGTTGGCCAAGATATTTGTATAACCTGTTTATAAATGTATTAAACTTGTGCTGTCAAACTGAAACATTGCTCCACTTATGTGCCTCATATAAAGTCCCAAAACGTCCCCCTTCTCTCTTTTATTTATTTGAATAGGGATGAAGACACCTCGTCTAAGGTGACTCATTTAAAGTCCCACGATTTCCCCTTGTATCAACTATATATTCAAGTAGTCAACAAGAGAGCAATAACTGAGATTTTAGAGCAATATAGCCAGTTTCAAACATAGATTCAAGCTGCTTTCAGGGGATTCCAAACATTAGCATGTCCTCAAGAGCAGAGAAACACTTTAATGGTAAATAAAGCACAATATGACACTTTAAATTGGATTGGTTAACTATAGATTGGCTCTATAAATCCAGGCAGGAGGAGAACAGAGGAATGACTCCCTTTGTGTCAGGCCTCTCTCTCTTCTCTCCCCTGACACCACAGGCCCAACTTTAACACGTATTCAAGTCAACAAGTAATGGCGTAACTTCCTAGATAAACTGTCCCACACACCCAATGCATATGCAGGGCCCTGAATATGTGTGTGCGGGTTCCATATGGCACTAGTGGCTTTAGACCTTTTGAAGAAAAGATAAGATTTGGTGTCTTCTGCTAGCCACTCTCATTGGTGCACCTAAACTCCTGTATAGCAGGCCCAAACAACACAACTGACTCGGTTCTTCAAGTAAAATAGGCAGTATCCTCCTCAGCAGGGTGAGAGGACAATGTCTGTATACAGTGTCCCAGAAATGGATAGCCTTATCCCTTATGCCTGTGGCACTACAAGTTTCAGCAAGATTACTACCAGCAACGATGTCTGTATACCGTGTTCATACTGGTGCAGTGTCTCTGTTCTCTGCAGATGGGCAAACACCCTCTTATCAAGTCTTGTGGTGAGGGCTAGGATTGAGCGAACCCGAACTGTAAAGTTCGGGTTCGGTACGGACTTTGGGTTTTTCCCGGACCCGAATAATTGAAAAAAGTTTGGGTCCGGGATCGGAGTTCGGGAAAAAAAAATGTTCGGAGGTCCCCGCAAATTCAATAACCAGACCCTTTAGGTCTGGTATGGATATTATGGGGAACCCCGCCGTCAATTAAAAAAAAAAAATTACGTGCGGTTCCCGGTAAATATCCATAACCAGACCCATTATCCGAGCACGTTGACCTGGCCGGCCGCAGAAAAGAGGGGGGGACAGAGTGCGGCCCCCCCCTCTCCTGAACCGCACCAGGCCACATGCCCTCAACATGGGGAGGATGTCCCCATGTTGATGGGGACAAGGGTCTCATCCCCACAACCCTTGCCCGGTGGTTGTGGGGGTCTGCGGGCGGGAGGTTTATCAGAATCTGGAAGACCCCTTTAACAAAGGGGACCCCCAGATCCTGACCCCCCCTGTGTGAAATGGTAATGGGGTACACTGTACCTCTACCATTTCACAAAGGAAGTGAAAAGTATTGTAAAAAAAAACACACTGACACCGTAGAATAAAGTCCTTTATTAAAAAAAACTCCAGCGCTGAAAAATCTACTCGTTCCCGGCTTCCAGCGTTGTCCTCATCCTGCGACGATGATCTCCCGCGATGAGAAGATCCTGCGGCGTCCATGTCATCTTCGATCCATCGCTCAGAAGATCCGAATAAAAAACAACAAAAACCGCGCTAGTGGACACCACACCCCCAACCCTGGGCGGCAGCTAGCGTGTGAATCACAAGAAAATATAAAAACAAAGAAAAAGCCGCGCCCCAGTTAACAGTCCATAAATATACAAAATCTATGAGGATGTATTGCGTCCGTATTGAAAGGAATTAATGAGAGAGTCCGGATCGTTCTGAACTATGATGGCTCCTCCAATCCGCAACCCAAAAACACCATATTCTGAATGACCCGGAAAATATGACAAAGAAAGCCGCTTACCAGAAGGCAAGCGGTTAGGGCAGATGGCTATAACCCAGCCTAGGCCTTTTGTCCCTGAGATTTGCACCAGGAAGTCCTCCGTCCTCTGGAACCGTTGTCCTCAGCTCCACCGTGTTTGTATGAAAATAAAACAGAGAGCGCACATAGCGTGATACTGGGACAGATCCTAACAATAGTGTCTAAAGTCCACACCACCTAGTGACAGCTATCCATAGGTGTGCATACGTGACCCATCACCAATAACAGTGGCCGCTTACCAGAAGGTGAATGGTTAAGGCGTTTGGCTATGACCCAGCCCAGGTCCTTCTCCTTGTAGTAGGGGGTCCTTCCTCCCCTCTGTGTAATGCCCTGGAACTGGTTATTGCATGCAGTCCACACCACCCAGTGAACCTAAACGTACGGTGACCCTCCACCAGCCAGAATGGCTGCTTACCAGAAGAGAACAATGATAGGCAGATGGCTATAACCCAGCCTAGGTCCTTGGCTCCTTGCGGTGTGAAGTCCTCCGTCCCCTAAGTCCTAGGTTTCCAACTCCCCCGTTTGAAATGTATGAATAAAGAGAAAACGCACATAGCGTAACTCTGAGACAGTAACTTTTATTTTAAGAAGATAAAAGGTACTCACAATAAGAGCGATAAAAACAATCTGACAAAGTTGCCGGCCGGCATAACAGGAGCCCTACTCCTTGCGTGGTGACGTCACTGCGTGACTCAGAAGATCCATCTGGAGCGCAGCATCCCCGACCTCCTCATCGCCGGACACAGCCTAGCGGAATGACGCGCTGGGGCTGTGTGACATTACTTATATAGAAGAGGCAGGGGCACCCGTCACGTGACCCCGCCCCCTCTGACGTACCCTCTGCTACGTCACTGGCAAAGCCCGGCTTCCCTCTTTTTGGGCTTCCCCCGGGAACTTTTTTTTTAAAGTTCGGGTTCGGACCCGAACCCGATCATCCAGGTGTCCGCTCAACTCTAGTCAGGGCCAAAATAAACGCTCTGAAACAGGCAGGCTTTCTTGGTAACTCGAACGTCACCTCACACTGGAACACTTCACTGTCGGTGCAGATGAGCCTCAATATTCACCTGTGATCCTCCTCTCTCAGGCTGGATGTCCCGACTGACAACTGAGGCCTGAATCACGCAGGGAGATCACCTGAGAGACAGCATTTTTTCTTCAGGTCTCATCTCTCTCACTGGCTCATTGTGACTGATATTCCCTCAGGACACACAAATTGAGTCCTCAGCTCCTTTTTGTGCAGAGCATTAAGGGCTTTGTAGTTCCTCTCTGTTTACCAGTCTATGGGGCTGCTTTGTGAGGGAACTGCATGTCCCAAAATTCATTGCAGCTGCTTCCTGCAGCTCAGTACAGTCTCTCTGATTGCCTGCTGTAATTGTGCCTTTAATTGGCTTTCTTATCGCTGACAATAGGGCACAGGGGAGGCTACAAAATAAACAATTTGATCTCATATTACATTAGACTCAGGAGGGGGTGAAAAAGCCCATGCAGACACTGACAGGTGCCTTCTCCCTAACTCAAGCTGGCAGGGTTGTGGGAATTGCGGGCATCCGATACACATATATAACATTTAAATTAGAAAAATCTTTATGGTCTCTGTTTCTCTTTTGGACCTTATTAGTATTCCTTTATAGAATTATTACTAAAAAATATTTTGATATATAGAGGAGTATTAAAAAATAGTCTGCCCTGGGTGTCTAATATTCCAGGTATACCACTGCTTCACATTTTAATAAATTTAATCCAGTGATTTCAGGATACCAAAGCTACTATTGCGATTCCAACAAATTAGTGCCACATTAGAAAAAGACAGGAGACTGAGACCCAACTTACTGGTCCTTCCCACTTCCATAATATAATAATATATAGATGGCAGTTTTGCCAGTTAGCTCAGTCAGTTGGAGCCTAATAGGAATGAGCCGAACAAACCCGCGTTCGGTTCGCACCAGAACTTTCGAACGGACCGAACGTTCGCGCGAACCTTTAGAACCCCATTGAAGTCTATGGTACTCGAATGTTCGAATTCAAAAGTGCTAATTTTAAAGCCCAATATGCAAGTTATTGTTGGAAAACGTCTTTGAAAACCCGGGTCTTGCCCCAGGGAACATGTATCAATGGAAATTTTTTTTTAAAAACTGTATTTTTCTGGAGCAGCGATTTTAATAATGCTTAAAGTGAAAAAAAAATGATAAATTCCTTTAAATATCGTACCAGCTGGGTGTCTATAGTAGTGGCACGTGTTTAGAAATGTCCCTGCACAACATGAGATTACTATAAGAAAAAATAAATGTAATACTGCTTGCGGCTTTAATGTAATGTTTGGTCCCTGCAATATGGATAAAATCATTGAAAAAAATAGCATGAGTTTCCCCGCCACCACTCCCCCCAGGTCATTACAAGACCCAGTGCCGATCCTGACCTCCCTGGGGCCCTAAGCAAAATTACATGGCACAAAAATGAGAAGCGGAGGGCGCTGACGACAGTGACATGTCACATTCAAGAAAGTTGAGAGGCGGGGGGAGGGGGTGTTCTGCTGTCGGAAATTACTCAGCCAGCGAGTTTAGATGCGGGGTGAGGGGGCGAAAATGACTTCTCACCAGGCGGGGCCTCTAGTAATTTGGGGGGCCCTTTGCAGCTTTGCGGGGCCCTAAGCGGCTTGCATAGTGAGCCTATAGGGAGCATCGGCCCTGACAAGACCCTTTGGCCCTATATACTTTGAACAGCAGTATACAGGCGGTGCAAACAAGATAAGGACTGTAGGTTTGTTAAGTAGAATCTGAACCATGTCAGACTTTGCTTCTGCATATTGCACAATTTCCTAAAGAGACCCTCAACAAACTACATGACACTTGTGCCTGATGAGGCCATTGATGTTCCAGTGGTGGTGGCCCGTGAGACTGTCCATGCAGGCTTGGCCCCCCAAAGTGCATGTGCTGTGTGGCAACAATATGTCGATTATTTTAGGGTAGGGGGGCCATTACAATGCCAGATCTTGGCTCAATAAAAAATGTTTTGGGGAAAGAAAAATTCTAGAAAAAAGGGGGGTTGCCATTCGGGGCCCCCTTTGAACAAATTCTGTGAAGAACTCCTGTTCCCTGAAGACCTCCATTTTTTCTGGAAGTCAAAATTAAGCAAAAAAAGCTAATGTCAGTCAAGCCTTAGCTTCCTCCCCATATCTAACCCACAAACTCATCCACTGATCATAAAGTCCAAAATCAAGTTTCGTATCATCGTACTGCACGATCGTTTTTCCAACGTTTTCTACCGACTGTGAATGACGTTCTCACTCACACAATATCCCTTTATACACTGCGCATGTGAGAAGCTCCGCACGTTTCCCCGCACACAGGCAATACAACACGTTAGAGCATTGCAGCTAGCACAATCTACTGCCTGCCAAATAGAAATAGCTGATCTAGCTAAGCTATACAGTGTATAAATATATGTACAACTCCTAAGATGTATATATATCCTCTACACACTGTAAATTTAACTAAACTGACTAGCCTGCCTGCTCTATCTATTAGACATGTGCACTGCCAAAAAATTCGTTTTTTTTTAGTTTGTTATTTTCGTTTTTTTTATTTTTTCGTAAATTCGGGAAATTCGAAAAATTATTTTTTTCCGTTTTAGTTTCATTCGTTTTTTTTATTTTTTTCGTAAATTTTGAAAAAAAAAAATTTCTTCGTTTCTTTGCTTTTTTCGTAAATTCGTAAATTCGGGAAATTTTCGGATTTCCGAAAAAGCAAAAAAATGGAAAAAACTAATGAAACGAAAAAAACTAATGAAACGAAAAAAAAAAGAATTTTTGGAAATTCAGAAAATTACGAATTTTCGAAATTTTCGAAATTTCGAATTTCGAATTTTTCAATTTTCGAATTTTTCCAATTTTCGTAATTTCGAAATTTTGTATTTTCGAAATTTCGTATTTCGACTTTTTCAGTTTTCGAATTTTTCAATTTTTGAATTTCGAATTTTCCAATTTTCGAAATTTCGAATTTTTCAATTTTCGAAATTTCGATTTTCGAATTTTTCAATTTTCGAAATTTCGAATTTTTCAAAAAAAAAATTATTCAAAAAATTCAAAAATTCGAAACTTGAAAAATTCGAAACTTGAAAAATTCGAAACTTGAAAAATTCGAAACTTGAAAAATTCGAAACTTGAAAAATTCGAAACTTGAAAAATTCGAAACTTGAAAAATTCGAAACTTGAAAAATTCGAAACTTGAAAAATTCGAAACTTGAAAAATTCGAAAATTGAAAAATTCGAAAATTGAAAAATTCGAAAATTGAAAAATTAGAAAATTGAAAAATTAGAAAATTGAAAAATTAGAAAATTGAAAAATTAGAAAATTCGAAACTTGAAAAATTCGAAATTCGAAAATTGAAAAATTCGAAAATTCGAAAATTGAAAAATTCGAAACTTGAAAAATTCGAAACTTGAAAAATTCGAAAATTCGAAAATTGAAAAATTCGAAACTTGAAAAATTCGAAAATTCGAAAATTGAAAAATTGAAAAATTCGAAAATTCGAACATTGAAAAATTCGAAAATTGAAAAATTCGAAATTGGAAAAATTTGAAAATTGAAAAATTCGAAATTGGAAAAATTCGAAATTGGAAAAATTCGAAAATTGAAAAATTCGGAATTTCGAAAATTCTAAAATCCGAAATTTTTTCGGATTTACGAATTTCCGAAAATCCGAATTTCCGAAATTCGTAAAAAAAACGGAAATACGAAAATTCGTGAATTCGAATTTTCGGAAATACGAAAATTCGTAAATTCGTCAATTCAAAATTTTCGGAAGTCCGAAAATTCGTAAATAAAAAAATCGTAAATACGAAAATTCGTAATTCACGAATTTCCGAATTTTCGTAAAAAAACGAATTAGAAACAGAACGAATTGCACATGTCTACTATCTATCTATCTGGTAGAAAAGACACTGTGTCTCTCTCTTTCTCTCTAACTGACTGACTGTCTGATCTGTTCTTTAACAACGCCGCAACACACTACACGCGGCTGACTTGCAGGCGGCCTTATATAGTGTGGGGCGTGTACTAAACCCCCTGAGCCATAATTGGCCAAAGCCACCCTGGCTTTGGCCAATTATGGCTCTTCGTTTTTTGCGCGCTGTGATTGGCCAAGCATGCAGGGTCATAGTGCATGCTTGACCAATCACCAGCGTGCAATGCCGCAGTGAATTATGGGCCGTTGCGCGTCACTCGAATTTGGCACGAACGACCCATTTTGTTCGAATTTCGTCAAACGTACGAACAGACGATGTTTGAGTCGAACATACGTTTGAGTCGAACACAAAGCTCATCCCTAGAGCCTAATGCTTATCCACTTGGCATCCGTGCTATAGCCGAATGATGGCTACAGTGCAGACCCCAAATGCCGGTCTGGCCCCTTACCACGTGATCAGCTGTCAGCCAATAACAGCTGACCATGTGATGTAAACAAAAGCCAGTAATCTTTTTTTTTTCTCACGCTGACAACGTGAGGAGGAAAAAAGCTGATCGCCGGCTTATGTGAAAGGGACATCGGTCCCGAAGAGTAAGGAGGCACATCTGCCTCCTCTGTGTCGCCAGTAACCCCTGCCAGTACCCCCTATCAATGCCCACCAGTGCCACCTATCAATGCCCACCAGTGCCATCTATCAATGTCTCATCAGTGCCACCTAGCAGTGCTGCCTATCAGTGCCCATTACTGCCACCCATCAGTTCCCATCACTGCCACCCATGAGTTCCCATCACTGCCACCCATCAGTGCCCATCACTGCCAGCTATCTGTGCCACCTATCAATGCCACCTTTCAGTGCCACTTCTCAGTGCCCACCAGTGCCACCCCTCAGTATCACCTCTCAGTGCCCACCAGTGATGCCTATCAGTGTCCACCAGTGCCGCCTATCAGTGCCCACCAGTGCCACCTTATCAATGCCCATCAGTGCAGCTCATTGGTGCATATCAGTGCAGCCCATCAGTGCAGCCTCATCAGCATACATCAATGAAGGAGAAAAAATACCGGTTTGCAAAATTTTATATCAAAATATAAAAAAATATATATATTTTTTTAAAAATCTGCATTTTAATTTTTTTTTAACAAAAAATTAAAACCGCAAAGGTCATTTGGGTACAGTGTTGTATGACCACGCAATTGTCATTGAAAGTGTGCCAGCGCTGAAAGCTGAAAATTGGTCTGGGCAGGAGGGGGGTTTAAGTGCCCAGTAAGCAAGTGGTTATAAAGCAGAAATGAGCTGTAGACTGTGATTAAGAGAAACAAAACGTCAACAAAATGTCAATAAGCGTGTGGCATTGTGCAACACATATTACATATCGCAAATATATAGCAAAATCTCCCCCTGGGATCAAGTGTTCTAAATGAAGATCGGGCCCGGAGTGCACCCTCCCCCAGCTGACACTCCATCCAACTGTATGAGTACATAGATCTGATAAACTTTGGTGCAAAGTAACACCAGATTTTACCTTGAATTCATTTACAGCAATTAGAACATAAAATATTATTTTGAATGTTCTATTTATTCCAGAACTTATCCAGTTTCCTCATTTAGTCATCTATTTGCCTAGTCATACATTTTCCTTAGTCGCCATGCAATCCCAATCCTTAAAAAGCAGATGAAAAATGCACCTCTGTGAACAAACCCTGATTGATTGTTGTGGGTTACAGCCCTTTGCACATTTTTCTTTCCATTATATAAATTCACTAGAGGGATTTATGCAGTCATATTCATTGTCAATCAACCTTCTATATGGTGGAAATGACAGATACTTATCAACTGATATATAGCAATTTTCCTGGGAATTGTGATATACTTATGTTATTTGGAGAGTTGGAAAACAACATACTTGTGTAAAATATACTGTATATGATTAACATTTATCATCAAGTCTGCATTTTTTCCCCTACAAACAAGCATATATTGTATATTACACCTTAAACTTTAGAATTTTGACCACCAAAAGGGTCATTCAGAAAACAATGTTCATTTGCCATCAGAACAGGCTCCTGCATTTTTTACCCCCAGTACCAAGCCTGTATGTAGCGCTCACCCCCGAAGGAGCTGCTGGATAGAATTGGGATGGCGTGTTACCTCTGTGAGCGTCTAGGGGTAGATGATGATGAGAGAAGCAATGATGGAATGTCCAAACAGCAGTTGTCTTTCTTGTGCTTTTATTTCTGCCCAACACGGCAAACAGTAAAACTTGAAGTAGATAGATCAAAGATGGGGGAGGAGAATTAGCAGACTCAGGCCCAACAACACAGAAGCAAATGTGCTTCTAATGACACTTCACTTTTGTCGCCACTCCAGCCGGAGTGGGTAAAGTGTATCTGGACAGGCCTCTCACACCGACCTGGCAGCCAGGATATCACTTTGGAACTTTGAGAGAAACAGGTCTCTGCCACAGACCTGGCCTCAGAACTTCGGTTATGGAGACTATTCTCCTCAGTAAACTTCTTCGGGCCTGGATCTTGCTCAGGTAGTTTCATTTAGGTTCCCGACTGACAGGTGGCTAACTTCCACCCCATCAGTGTTTGGTTACCTCGATCCCCAGTGGATTGTCTAGGCCCTGTTGGACCACCAGCCTCTCATTGGCGCTCCTCAGATGGACTCCCCACCGAACAGCTATCTCGCTTGGGATCTCCTCAGGGTTGAGGACCCAGTCAATTACTGGGGCCCCGCCACAGCTCTAAATGTTCCGGGCCGACATTGTCCCAGAACCAGGAGCACCACGTGGCACGCGCACCCCGGCCTGGTAGGCCATATCGCTGGGGAGCCGTGATGTGTGGTCACCCTGAAGGTGGGTGCCACACTCGGAACAAGACTCCTGCCCAAAGGCGTTTGCTCCAGAAGTAACTTCCACCAGCATGCCCTGAGAGGGAAAACCCCTCCTGATTGGCTGCTGGCAAGAGGCACCCCAGCCTGGTCTCCACTGCTGCCACCTGCTGCCCCCGGGGTGGAAAAGCACCTCAGGAACACAGAATGAACCGACAGTACAGCCCAGCTGAAACAGAGGCCCAATTTGTACAAATCACTTGGATGAGAGCTAACTAACTCTCTCATCCCCCTTAAATTTAGAATAGCACCTGTACAGAAAGTACACAGGTGCTACATGTACAATAGTACAAACGGTCAATTACGAGGCAGGAGGAAGTAAACAATATATTTTGTACATGGCAATGTCAACACACTTGTGTTACACATCTATGGCAGACGAGACTTTGTATTCTGCCCACTCGCATATCTCTGAGAATGGATGATGTGGTCGTGGAGGCAGAGACCTACATAAAAAAGTAGGGAGCAGCAGGGAAAAGAACCCATGACTAATTTGGAGGGGGGGGGGCATTTTGAAGGTGGGGTGGTTAGGAAATATGACCATATTTGATGTTACACTCTAAAATACGGGTGGAACATGAAACGCGGTCAAAAAGCTTGAGAATGCTTATGATAAATTTATGGTCAGCAACTACTGAATCAAAATTCCTGTGGATTGGACAGCAGCTAAAAGTGTTCAATGAAATTAAATAAAAACAAGAAGAATGAAAGCTAAGAATTTGCCAAAATTAAGAACAACGTGTTGGTTATCTGAAGAATGAACAATCAGAATTAAAGTGCAGTCTCCTAACTGATCCTAATATTTTTGTATGCAGCTTTCCTTGTGTCTTCCTTATAGTAGCTTCAAGTTGACTAGTGCATTTTGTAAAAGCCCCCATAATTCCCTTCAAAGCCTATTGCCAAAATTAGCTGTTTAACCCCCCCCCCCCCCCCCCAGTGAATCTCCACACAAATTTGCCTGAACAGTGAATCTTGAATCCTTTAAGATTTACCTCAAACCCATGGATGAGGTGAATCTGAACCTCATCACTGGTTCAAATATGGTTGAACTCTAAACCAACACAATGCATACAGTATACAGTTATTCTGAGTCATTATGAGTAAACTTTGGAAGACAATATTTGAAGGAATAACACATGAAAACCTAGTTAGCGGATAATGGAAATTAATACGTTTTTTTCTGCTAAAATGCATATTATATTTTGTTACATATGTTAGGATATTACATTTATGTTCAGCATTTTATCTTATTATGAGAATGTTAATAAAATAATTATAATCATGTAAATACTTTGCTATTACTATTAGCAAATAAGTGCAAGTTATTTAAAGAGATAATTAAAATGTTACTAGACTCAAGAACAAAAAAATAATATATTGCAGTTTACCAATCAGTAGATGTGGTGGCTGCATTTTTTTTTTTTCCAAGAACATTTTTAATAGGTACAGAAAATATATATTGATCTAGCAAAAAAAACTATTCTCAAAGGGATTGTCAAGTGTAAATGGCATAATGAGCTGGGCACTGCCCATGCACCATGATTGAAATGTAACATCCCTGCTCATGGTTGTTGGACATGGTAATGTGGACCCTGTCACCAATCGCATGTTCCATGAACATGACATTACCTTCAATATGCTGGTGGAAGGAAGGGATGACCTTCTGGGCAAAAAATGTTTGTTACTTGCTACAGTAATGTAGCACAGGCCACAAAGTTGCAGAAAGGGGCAGACTTTATTAGCTGGAAAAGTAGCAGCTTTAAAGCCAGCAATTGTGTCACGCTGAAAAAAAAAGTCTTTATTTATGCTCCCGCAGTTTAAAAAGTGACAACGGCCTGGTCAGGGTTGTAGCTGGAGGCAGTGGGGTGGGGTTGGGAGACTTACTTTGCAGCCTATACTTGGCCCTATTCTGCATGGCCCTTTGATGACTAGACATGTGCATTTGTTTTCGTCCGAATGCATTTTCGTCCAAATTTCAGGTATTTTCGTTATCGTTTTAACAAACGATAACGAAAGCACAGAAAACGAAAACCGAAAGATCCGACATAAACTAATGCTTTATTTTTGTTTTCGTTGCGGTCGAATGTGCCTAACCTTAACTCTATTAGTCCAATATTATTATATTGTTATTCTACATAAAGAGAAAAGATTCGACATTATAGAGACATGAAGAAGAGTCGACATAGAGAGAAAATATTCGACATAGAGAGAAAATATTCGACATAGAGAGACATGAAGATTCGACATAGAGAGACATGGGGATTCGACATAGAGAGACATGAGGATTCGACATAGAGAGACATGAAGATTCGACATAGAGAGACATGAGGATTCGACATAGAGAGACATGAGGATTCGACATAGAGAGACATGAGGATTCAACATAGAGAGACATGAGGATTCGACAGAGAGACATGCAGAGTCAAATTTTTTTTTTTTTTTAAAGATTCTGTCGAATCTTCTTTTTTTTTTGTCTTCTTCTTCTTCTTCTTCTTCTTCTTCTTAGAACATTTGACAGACACCATAAGCCTTCAATGACAGATTCGACCTTAATTTGGATTTTGAATGCTTTTTTTTAACGAAAAACAAAATAAATTAAAACGAATTTCGGGAGTAACTAAATAAATGTATTTTTCGGATGAAAACAAAATTACGAAACAAAATATTTCAGTGTGCACATGTCTATTGATAACCCTCTTTCTGCTTTATGTGCTGTATGGTGGGCCTCTCAGACCCCTTATCCGACTTCCATCTCTATCGCTTGAAAACACAGATGTGACAGCTAATGCATATGGAGATTTTTGTGGAGTGCAGGGTGGAAGAGGATTGTGGACCTTTTGCTGTTGACCAGTATCGTTCATGAAGAAAAAAGCATCCAAGAATCACTGAAAATTTTAATACAATTAGATTAAAAAGAAAAGAGGCACTGGGATTTTGATGCGAGTTCATACAAAGTACTGAGAGGAAAAAACCATTGGTGATCTCTTGGCTCAGGTTAAGCTGCTCACAACAAAAAGGGCTACCCTCCAGTGGGTACCCAGAAGGTTACCAGGGAAAAAATAAATAAAAAATATACAAATGATAAAAAGATTCAAATTAATTTATTGGTTTGCACTAAAAATAACCAATGCATTTCTGGGTCTAGAAAACACATAATTAGGGCTTCAGTCAAAATAAGAAACTTGAATAGACTCAAAATAGGGCTTTTCTGAGTGCATCTATGTAGGGAAGGTAATTGCTGGACTAGGGGAGTTACTAGTCAGCAGCATCTGTGTGAGCAGTCGAGATATGTTATTAAAGATGCAAGCTTCTGAGATACGGTAACTCATTCTGAAATTCACATTTATACACAGAGTTACAAAAACAACATAAAATAAACACCTTAGTGGTAAAGGCTTCATGTAAACGGGACGTTGTTCAACCTCTCCTGAACAATTTAACTTGACAGCTAAAAAAATCAGTGTCTAAAAACTGGCGTTTAGCCACGTTAACATGCTGCGTTTAGCCGCATTTGCGTCTAGAAGCTGTTGAAAAAAAAATTAGGCTGCCCAACAAGTCATACAGGCTAACAAAAGATTTTAAAACTGATGGTCTACAAGATTGTCAGACCCACATTTGAAGTCCCACAACTGCGCTAGGAAGAATAGATAAATGAGTGAAGAAAGCTGCCGCTTTAAATGAAACAAATAAGCAATGCATTTACCCTATAACTTAAAGTGACGCTGATGTCTAAATACTGTAAAATAAACACCCAGTGACAAGTGTTAGTCACTATAACAATAGTGACTGCAGTAATAGTCCCTGATTTAAACATTCCATAAATAGGCCATAATGACTTCAAATGCAGTTAAATAGGAATTATGGTCCTCCAAATCTTCCACCACACCATGTGCATTTAGTACTTCCACTCCCCTTTAGACATTCCTCCCAACATTTTGAGATGGAAATGAGGGACACCTACTAACAAATGTATGTAGACATAGGACACTCCCCCACCCCCCCCCCCCCCCAAAAAAAAGGGTAATAAATACCACAAAGGTTTTTTTTACCACTACCATTACTTTATACTGGCTTTTGGAATTTACGAATGTAGCAATTTAGAAATTATATTAAAGGTTTAGCACTGGGAAACACTTTTTGAAAGATAAAAAGTGCATTTTATATACAACTCTATAGATTAGACCAAAATGAGGGACAGATGAGGAGGAAAGAGGGACAGAGGGACATTGCTCCAAATTAGGGACAGTCTCTCAAAATCTCGAAAGAGTTGGAAGCTATGCGTTTAGAAACACACTCACCAAATGAAGATGCCTTGCACTCTCATGCTTGGCAAAAAAATCCACCCACATAGGGTTAATTCATTCAACGATATCCAATTGTGAGTGAGGTGTCATGTCCTCTTCACATGAAATAAAATTAAGTGATGGGATAACATTTAAAATAAATTTATTAAAATATAATGTAAATCTTCAAATATTGCACTCAAATGTACTGTATTTGCTGGCGTATAAGACTATCTGTTACACTTAAAAAAAATGGCCAAAAAGCATGGGTCGTCTTATATGCCGGGTCAGCTGCTCAGATGCCTGCTGGATGTGCGGTAATACTGTATGTAGCTTTGGCTACATACAGTATATACTGCTTAGCCAATCCGGTGAGCGGTGTACTCAAATGAATACAGAGCCTGCTCGGATTGGAGTAACAACCTCTGCCAATCCGAGCAGGCTACATATAGTAGCCTGCTCGGATTGGCTTTGAGAGTCAGAGAGGTGCGGGTTGATACAGCCTCTGCCAATCAAAGCAGGCTTTGTATTCATTAATGGAATACATCGCTGGCCATGATTGGCTCCAGCTCCAGCAAGAAGGAAGAAGAATATGGCTCCAGAAGAAAGAAATATGAAGCGTCCGAAGCATTGGAAGGGGGGTCGTCTTATACGGTGAGTACAGGCAAAAAATCTTAAAAAACTGTAAAATTAGGGGGTCGTCTTATATGTCAGGTCGTCTTATACACCGGCAAATACAGTAATCAAACAAATAACAGCATGCACTAACTAGAGATGGCCTGCCGGTTCGCCCGGCGGTCGTTTCATGGCGAACTTTGCGTGTTTGCGGTCTGCCAAACCTGCTACTTGCTCTACATGATAGTGTGTAATACATTCATATATTTTTTGTCAGTGTAGGGAGAGGTTGGCATTTCCAGCAGGGACAGACTTTAGCGACACAAAGCGCTACCCAACAGGTCCACAAAAGTCCTTTCAAGCACTGGTATAGGTGAAAAAATGGAGGACAGTGGGACTTTAAATAAAGCAGTTCACAGGTGGGGAATAAAAATGAAAATAATCAAGTTTAATGTATATATAAAATATTAATGTATGGAAGGTGACATGTGTCGGTGCACACGATACAACCTACATGGACATATACATATAACAATAAACATAATTCATTAAACAGTAAAAAGGATTATAATCATAAATGAAATACAGGTGTAAATTCAGCAGCACATGACAACATGATGTACAGGTATGAATCATAACAGGTATAGATGAGTATCGTCTTGTTGGGGCAGGTAACTGCATCATTAAACATTAAGGTATGATTGTGTCAAAGTATTGGCCAGGTGCACTAGAACGTACAATATGTCAATTCCGGTACTTACAATGTATATCACACAAGGGTACAGTATGGGAAAGGGGACCAGGGGCATATGTCTCCCCCAAGAGCTGAGGTGGCGAGGAATCCAGCACAGCGCTAAAGCACATCGGCATCATCCCCGTAGGAAAAGCCACACATCTCCACATCGCAGCAGTGGTTATTGAGGTAGTGAGTGGGTAACTAGAGGAGGAGAGTAGGTCCAATTAGGATTCACCAACATAATGGGAATAAGTGTAGAGGGTGATCTTAGTGCTTAGATTACAGGTATTACCTTAAATGTTCTGGAGGCAGGACCTTGTCAAAAGCTATGGCGTCTGCGGATGTAAATGGAGATGGGCGCCGGATCCAGGAGGATGCCTTAAATGCATCCCGCACGTGTCAGAGCTCACCACTGATGTCACGTTTTCCAGGCGGGGCTGCAGCCCGGGCGGTAATAAAAGCCACCCACAGTCAGCGCCACCGCCTCCAGCTCGAGCCAGCTGGGTTGAAGACAAATGCCCGCACACAGCGGCGCCAGCATGTGACGTCACATGAGGGAGCGAGACATGATGCCGATGCGATGGGAACACCCGCCCGATCCCCCGCACAGCCCCATCCCATATGGGGCGGGGAAGGAGGGGGAAGGGGAGAGTATGCAGAGTGCATCGCAGCTCCTGGGCCAAAAACAGACCTGGTCCAAAATGTGACCATACTAGAGATGGAAGGTGTCTAGTGCCACAAACTGTCAAAGAATAATTGCTGCAAAAACGGAAACCTCTGTAAGAGCACTGGTATAGGTGTGCCACTGCTGTTCATGATATTGTGTAATACATTCATATATTTTTTGTCAGTGTAGGGCAGTGTTTCTCAATTCCAGTCCTCAGGCCCCCCCAACAGGTCAGGTTTTCAGGATTTCCCTCAGATGAAAAGGCTGTGGTGATTACTAAGGCAGTGAAACTGATCAAATCACCTGTGCAAAATAATGGAAATCCTGAAAACCTGACCTGTTGGGGGGGCCTGAGGACTGGAATTGAGAAACACTGGTGTAGGGAGAGGTTGCGTTTCCAGCAGGGACAGACTTTAGTGACACAAATCACTACCTAACAGGTCCACAAAAGTCCTTTCAAGCACTGGTATATGTGTGCTACTTGCTCTGCAGTATATAGGTGTAATATACACTTATAATATACTTTTGAATATAGAAAGCATATTATAGTGGATTTGTATTGTGCAGCATTGTGACTGGCGGTGTATTTGGTTACTGCTGGACTTTTGCCTCTTTCGCTGCGTTACCAATGCTACACACATTTCCTGAAAAAAAAGTTTCCTAACTGGTGCGATAAACCACTGGCCCTCCAAAACGACAGATTTTGTTATATACCTTCTTCCACATATACTGCGCTTCTCTAGAGACTTTTGTTGTCACATGGTCATTTAAAAAATATCAGGCAGAGGAAGAGGCAGGCCCTTCCGCAGGGGTGGTAGGGGTAGGGCAGGAGCACCAGGCCGGAGCCAAAGTGGGAAGTGGCACAATGTTCGTTCGATTATGTCAAAGGACGCACCAGACTTGGTTGAGTGGCTCGCCACCAACACCACCACCACCATATACCCTCCGCTTGAGTCACAGGAATTATTTTCCGATCCATCAGAAGACATTTCCGATGCGCAGCCATTCTTGGCATTGGATCAGGAAGAGGAGGTAGCAACAGCCGGCACTCAGCAGTCGGACGACAGTACTCAGATCAGCCCAAGGAGGCTGGTGCCCGCTGTTGCTGCCTACTCCAAGATCTCTATTGTTAGTGATGGGGAAGGTGACGTCGATGATGATGTGTCTACAGATGTTACGTGGGTACCCACAAGAGAGGAAGAGGAGGGGCGTTCAGAGGGAGAGAAGGACCAGCAGATAGGGAGGAGAAGCAGGCCGAACTTACATTGAACAGGAGGGACAAACCAGACTCCTAATGTATCAGGAGGGAGCCATCAACCATGTACAGTCACATCTGGTGCTCCCAGGACGCCGGCCCATGGCTCCGCAGTGTGGGCTTTTTTAACGTGTCCGCTGCAGACAATAGTGTTTCCATCTGCAGCCTTTGCAGTCAAAGCATGTCGTGGTAAGCCCAACACTCACCTAGGGACAACCGCCTTAAGAAGGCATCTGGCCTCCCATCACCGAGCCCAGTGGGACCAACGCCATCAGAACCCACAAAGCCACACTCCAGGCTCTCACCGTCCAGCCTCTTCTCCTTCTCCTTCCCCCCTCTATGCTCACAATTGCCCTCCACTCCACCTTCCATCATGCCTTCTCTCACATTTTTCTGCAAAAAGGCTGGCTTCTGTGGCCCAAATGTTCGATCGTAAAAAAACGATGACGCCGGATAACCCTCTTGCCCAACAGTTGACCGCTGGCTTGTCGGAATTGATAGCCCGCCAACTACTGCCATTTAAACTCCGCTGGGGTTTTTTGCCTTCCTCTGGATCAACTGTGGGTATGGAGTTGGGTGTATAGGATTTTACTGTGTTTTTTTATTTTGTTTTTTGTGGTTGAACTGGATGGACTTGTGTCTTTTTTCAACCTGACTAACTATGTAACTATGTAACTGGTGGAGTCGGAGGCCTTTCGAAAATTTGTGGCCATTGGAACACCACAATAGAAGGTCCCAGGAAGGAATTTTTTTTCACAGAAGGGAATCCCAGAGCTATATGGCCATGTTTAGCGGCAAGTGAATGTATCTCTGGCATACAGTGTCGGTGCCAAGATACATCTGACCACAGACACGTGGTCTAGCAAACACGGGCAGGGAAGGTATATAACTTTTACTGCCCACTGGGTGAACCTTCTGACGGCCGTCAAGCATGTAACCTGTGGCACCCATGTAGATTTGGTTTTACCGCCACGGATTACATGCAGGCCTGCCTCTTCTTCTCCTCCTCCTACTCCATCCTCCCTCATCTCCTCGGAGATGACTCCTCATTTTCTGATGCTACCGTCTTTTCCGCTGCGCCGCCCAAGATCCCCAGAACCTATTCGACATGCCAGGTGAGACGTTGCAATGCTGTGCTGTGTCTGTTGTGCCTGGAAGACAAAAGCCACACTGGTCCTGTACTCCCTTTAGCTTTGCGTTCACAGGTAGATCAGTGGCTAACACCACTCAATTTGACAGTTGATAAAGTGGTGTGCGACAACGGTGCCAATCTGCTGAGCGCACTGAAACAGGGCAAAATTACACACGTGCCATGCATGGCACACGTCCTGAACTTGGTCGTGCAGCGATTCATTGCCAAATACCCTGGGCTCCAGGACGTCTTGCGGCAGGCCAGGAAAATCTCAGCCCATTTCAGAAGATCTTAAACTTACAGTTTAAAGAGGGACAGACTGGAGAGTGCTGGAGGGGCTGCGGTTCACCAGGAAATATGGTGCACTTGTGGTGGGGATGCCCCAAGATAAGAAGGTACTGGGAAAAAATACTGGCCTGCGTGGAAGAGATTACAAAGAAAAAGATAAAGATGGACCCTTGGGTAGTACTGTTCCACGGGGGGGAAGAGGGCATCAAAAGTTATAAAAAATCGCTAGTACCGCACCTACTGAATGCTGCCAAAAGATTAATTCCAAGGGGATGGCAAGAGGTGGAATGTCCATTAATCTGGGAATGGATCGATGCGGTTGAAGAAACTTATAAAATGGAGGAACTGCAGGAGGACATGGAGGGCAACAATATGGTACAAAATATGAAATGGGAAAGTTGGAGAACTTTTAAGAAATCATGGAGTTACGCGGAAAAGTTAAGAGAATATACTTAAGGACACCATAGAAAAATCAGAGAGAAGTTGAGGTATAAGGAGATTGTTTTGGGTGAGATAGGAGGGGGGGGGGTAAGGGGGGTGAAGTATTAAGGGAAAAACTCTTGTATCTGTCGAGCAAAAGAAGTTAAATATGTATTCAAGAAAATTTATAAATAAAAAAAAAAAAAAAAAAAGAGGGAAAACAAAAACAACTTACACAAGAAACAGAGACACTAATGATGCAAGACCTAAGTAGAGATGCAATGGGCTGGTACGCAGACCATGAGCATGTAAATGCACACTCTATGAGGTGGAGTCTGAAGTGAAAAAAAAAAAAAAAAAAGAAGATCTTACACGGCCATGGCTCGCCATGCTGACATTCAGTGGTGACACAACCTGCCCGTCAGACGTCTTATTTGTGACTGCCCGACGCGATGGAACTCAACATTGTATATGCTTGATAGGCTGCTCCAGCAGAAACGTGCAGTTAACGACTACCTGTACGAACTCTGCGGCAGGACAGGTTCTGGGGAGCTTGGTTTTTTGCACCGCACCAGTGGCTGTTCATGTGCGACTCATGCAGACTTCTGCAGCCATTTGATGAGATCACCGAACTGGTCAGTTGCAGCCAGGGTGCCATCAGTGAAATCGGACCTTACACCTTCTTTCTGGAGCGTGCATTGCGTGGTGTGTCATTGATCAAGCCGTTGAGGAGCAGGAAGATGAGGAAGTCGCAATGCTGGATGAATTCCCATGGGGGGCTACTTCACCTGAGACAAGTCAACAACGGGAGTCTGAAGAGGAGTCAGAGGAGGATGGTGCCGGGGCAGAGGAGGAGGGGCAAGAAGAGCATGCTTTAAACCTTTCTGGGATCCCTGGTGTTGTCCGTGGATGGGGGGAGGAGAACGAGGACGACATTTTCCTGGATGATGAGCAGGAGCCAGGCCAGTACAGCGGTTCCAGTTTAGTGCAAATTGGGGCCTTCATGCTCCAATGTTTTAAGAGGGACCCCCGTATAAAAAGCATAAAGGGCAAGAACCAGTACTGGATAGCAACGTACTTAGACCCCCAGTACAAACAAAACATGGCGGAAATGTTACCACCATTACAGAGGACTATCAGAATGCAGCACTTACAGGCCTCGAGAAATGCTGCACTCTGCTTTTGAGTCCACTGGCAGAGGAATTTCCACTCACAGAGAAACAGTTTCGGGTACCAATCCAACAGCGCCTGCAAGAAGAGGGCGGTTTGAAGATGTCTTGGTCACTAATTATATGAGATCATTCTTTCAGCCGACCTATCGACAGCTGTCCTCCGGATCCAGCATCAGGGAACTCCTAGACCGACAGGTGTCCGACTACATCGGGTTAACGGCCGATGTGGATGCACTGAGAAGTGATGAACCCCTGGACTACTGGGTGGGCAGGCTTGACCTCTGGCAAGAGCTTGCACAATTTGCAATGGAACTGTTGGCTTGCCCCTCATCCAGTGTCCTGTCCGAAAGGACGTTCAGCGCAGCAGGTGGGGTCGTGACCGATAAGCGCACTCGCCTAGCTCACAACATTGTTGACTACCTCACATTTATAAAATGAATGAAGCATGGATCTCGGAGGAATTCAACACATGTGACCAGTAGACCATGTTTCATTCAAATTCTGGTGAACACCTGTGGGCTACTTTTTTGGGCCTGTACTGGCTGACACTTTTTTTCTGTATCCGGTGAATGCCTTATGTACCACCAGCCACAGAAAACAAGGTTGTTTGCTGTCAGGTGAACACCTGTGGCTGTGGGCTAATTTTTGGGGCCTGTAATGGCCGACACTTACTTCTGTATCCAGTGAATGCCTAATGTACCACCAGCCACAGAATACAAGGTTGTTTGCTGTCAGGTGAACGCCTGTGGGCTAATTTTTGGGGCCTGTAATGGCCGACGCTTACTTCTGTATTCAGTGAATAGCTTAATGTACCGCCAGCCACAGAATACAAAGTTGTTTGCTGTCAGGTGAACGCCTGTCAGCTAATTTTTAGGGCTTGTAATGGCCCGCACTTACTTATGTATCTGGTTTTTCACTCAATACTTCTGGTAGGTCAGTGTCCATGTTGTGGGACTATTTGTGCACAGCTAGTAAGTGTTTTGTGGCTGAAAATATGACCTGCATGTTTTTAAAATTTGCCTGCCAATAAAGTCAATGGGGCCCGGCACGAACTTCCAGTTCACGGATATTTGCAAAAGTTTGCGGTTAGCGTTCCCGAACCGCCCCGTCGGATGTTCATCCATCACTAGTAGTAACAGCTTGCCACAGCAAAACCTGGTGTATTGTGATCACAGCGGACCCATTGTGTGTGTCCTGCAGCGGCGGTGCGTCCATAGTGGGCGCAGGAGCTCCGCCCCCTCTCTCCCATGCACCGTCACTAAAGTGTACAATACATAGCGATTAATGCATTGCATGAATCTTTATGTATTGTCGCCACTGCCGCCCACTATTCAGATGGCCGGCCCCCTGGTGAGCGCCGACCTTCTGAATAACAGCAGTTTGTTGGTGTTTGGAAGTGCCTATCAGAGCCAGCGTCACAGCCTGTTGGCTCTAATCGGCTTCCAAATAGTTAACCAGGGGACGCAGGGGGTAAAAAATTCCGTGGTTAACAGTGACACTCGTCTCAGCCAATCAGGTTCACCGGGTCTGGTTACCGGTATCCTGATTGGCTGAAGCGACATAGAGGGCGGGAGAAGACATCGAGGAAGGATGGCTGACCAGAGAAAGGTAATTTCTGGGGGAGAGGGGCAGCAATCTGTCAGTTTTTGAGGGGGCAAACTGGCAGCAATTGATGGGCACAGTGGTGACAATTGATGGGCATAGTGGTGACAATTGATGGGCACAATGGCGAAAATTGATGGGCACAGTGGCGACAATTTATGGGCACAGTGGCAACAATTGATGGCACAGTGGCTGCATTTGATGGCATAGCACAGTGGCTGCGTTTGATGGCATGGCACAGTGGCTGTGTTTGATGGCATGGCATAGTGGCTGCATTTGATGGCACAGTGGCGACAATTGATGGGCACAGTGGTGACAATTGATGGCACACTGGCTGCGTTTGATGGCATGGCACAGTGGCTGCGTTTGATGGCACAGTGGCGATAATTGATGGCACAGTGGCGATAATTGATGGCACAGTGGCGACAATTGATGGCACAGTGGCGACAATTGATGGGCACAGTGGCGGCAATTGATGGGCACAGTAGCTGCGTTTGATGGAAACAGTGAGGCTGCAATTGATGTTTTTTTTTGTTTGTTTGCGCCCCCCAAAAAAATTTGAGCACCAGCCGCCACTAGTGTCCTGTATCTCACCTACACTGAATCATCAGACTCGGAGCATCACTTCTGGTTTAGAGTCAGTCATCACAGCTGGTTGCCGTGCAGCCACATCCTGATGCTTTTCGTCATCACAACTTACTCATGGGAGAATCATAGTTCCCATAGTTGGGTTACCCGAGAATGTCGGGGGTCGTGACCTTACTGAATTTGTAGAGCACTGGCTGCAACAAATCTTTGGCAAAGAAGCCAGCATCCCTTTATTTCCCCCTTGGAACTGCGCTTCTTTAACTGGCAGTTGTGGGGTCATGCAACACTTAATGCTAATTATTATTATTTTTTCACACAAATAGAGCTTTCATTTGGTGGTATTTGATCTCCACTGTTTTGTTTTTTGTAATATAAACGAGAAAAGATCAGAAATGTAAAAAAATATATATTATTTCTTACTTTGTGTTATAAGACATATTCCATGAAATCAAATGTCTTCATAAATTTAGGCCAAAATATTTTCTGCTACATGTCTTCGGTAAAACAAAAATCCCAATAAGTGTATATTGGTTTGTGTGAATGTGAATAGTGTCTACAAACTATGGGATATATATTGGAATTTACACAACAATTACACTATATTAGTAATGGCGGTGGTCAGCGACTTATAGTGAGACTGTGATAGTGTGGCCAGCTAGCTGATACTACTGGGAGGTATACTGACACCAACAGTGACACTTATGCCTTGTACACAGGACTGTTTTTCGGGTTCTAAAAAATGACGTTTTTAAGGGTCTAGAAAAAACGACTTTTTTTTTAGCCCGATCATTAAAACGGCCTGGACTAAACACGATCGTGAAAAAAAATGCTCTAGCAAAGCGCGGTGACGTACAACGGCACTATAAAGGGGAAGTTCCATTCGGATGACGTCACCCTTTGCGCTGCTTTAGCTGATTTCGTGTTAGTAAAAAACGATTCACGTTTTTCTGTCTGTTACAGTGTGATGAATGTGCTTACTCCATTACGAACGGTAGTTTTACCAGAACGAGCGCTACAGTCTCATAACTTGCTTCTGAGCATGCACGGATTTTTCAAGTCGTTAAAGCCCACACACGACCATTTTTTACAACCTTAAAAACGACAACGTTAAAAAAGTCGTGAAAAATTAGAGCGTGTTCGTAAAAAAAATTGCCCATTTTTTAGAACCTGAAAAATTCTCTGCTGCCAAAATATGATTTTAATGACAATAAAAAAAACGTAATTTTTTAGAACCTAAAAAACGGTTGTTTGTACGTGGCATAATACAGTGATCAGTGATAATACTGTACACTATCACTGTACTGACACTGGCTGTGAAAGAGTTAACTTGTAGCAACAATCAAGGGGATAATGGTGTGCCTAAAAACATGTGTTGTGTGCTTACTGATCTGGCTGTTCACAGTACACAGATCTTTGTTCACAGTACACAGAGTTCTGTGTTTTTGTAAGCACAGAACTCTGATTGATTGGCCACAGCTGATTACAGCCATTGGTTGAAATCAGCTGCCAAACTTCTGTGTGTCCGGCTGGCAGAAAGCACACAGATGCGTGCTCCAAACCAGGAAGAAAGGCTGTGACATAATAGTATGTCCCCCAGCCTGCAGCTGCCACCAGCTTGCAGTACCACTGTGGGTGAACTGTAAGAGGTTAAAGCTAACTGGTTTAGTACTAGCTCCATACCTCCCAACTTTTTGAAATGGGAGAGAGGGACACCCTTTAGCAAAAAGTGTGAAAGACAAGGACACAGTCCCTACCATGCCTATAGTTACATGGACTATGAATAACTAGTAAGCAAATATGATTGGATAAATCTACTAGTGCTTCTTCCTTTGCAGTTTCTTTTATACTTGTTATTTTTTATTTATTTTTAAGTAATAATGTGGTGATAAAAAGATTTAGGTGGACATGTTAGTGTATTATAACACTTGTATTAGTTAAGAATTTAATTTATTAAAGAGGTTTACACATCTTTCTATATGAGGGATAACTGATGAAAAAAGAGGGGCAAAGAAATTGGGAAGGGGGAGGGGGGTGTAAAAATAAAATGTAGAAAAGGATAAAATGGCTTCCTGTAGTTTATTAAAGGAGAAGTCCAGCCTGAGCTTTTTAGGCTGGGCTTCTCCTCTGGGTCACAGGAGTGCAATTCATTTTGCTTTCCTGTGACCCGTTTTCAGCGGAGATCGGTCTAAAGTCCGCTCTCCGCTGACGTCACTGCAATCAGACGTGGCAGCGCATCATCATGTCTTCCAAGTAGGGATCCGCCAGCTGCCCTGATTGATGGCAGTCTCAGCGTCTCAGTGAGCCGCTGAGATGGCCTCTTCCTGCCCCTCCACTGCTCGGCGCTCCAATGAGCACTGAGAAGTAGAGCAGAAGCCATGCTGACTGAGAGTCAGTATGGCTCTGCTCAGGGAGGAGTGAAAACCGAGCCAATCGGAGGTGTTCGGTGGCTCGGTTCTCAGTGCAGAGACGCCCGGGGGACAGCCTGATGCTCCATCCACCGAGGTAAGTATGAATAGCAAACAAAAAAAAACTACTCTTAAGTTTTTTTTTCATTACATGGGTAATGTTTACTTATAGGATTTATATAGTGCAGACAGCTTATGCAGCAATTTACAATGTTGAGGGGGGACAGTACAATTACAAAACAGAAGGGATAGGAGGGACATGCTCATGGAGCTTACAATCTAAAGGGAGGGGGAGGTGGTACAAAAGGTAATAGCTGCGGAGAGTGATCTGATGGATAAGACTCAAGTACAGTTCTTAGGTGGAGATGGGGTGGGCTTCCCTGAATAAGTGTGTTTTCAGGGATCGCCTAAAGGTGGACAGGGTTGGGGCTGACCGGACATACTGGGGCAGAGAGTTCCAGAGGATGGGAGAGGCTCTGGAGAAGTCCTGGAGGCGAACATGGGAGAAAGCAACAAGGAAGCTAGAGAGGAGGTGGTCTAGGGAGGAGCAGAGAGGCCAATTTGGGCGTTATCTGGAGATGAGGTTGGTGAGGTAGCTGGGGGCAATGTTGTGGATGGTCTTGTATGTTGTGGTTAATATTTTGAATTGTATAGGGTGGGGTAGGGGAAGCATGTGAAGGGACTGGAGCAGCAGTCATCGATCAGTTAGTAAGGTGTATTAGTCTAACAGCATTCATTATAGACTGAAAGGAGCACAGCCGGTGTAAAGATAGGCCAATTAGGAGGGAGTTGTATATCTTTTCATCTCCCATGTGTAAATCTAAAATTTATGAAATAGTAAGCAAATAGGAATTGCAACAACACTGAAAAAAACACAGTTACATTACCAGTATATGTATATATTTGTAATAAGCCATTTAAATATATAATCTTATAGCATGTTTTATGACCATGTCAATTCAAGACAAGAATAGCTATTTTACAGCATGTTTGAAACATCTACAGGCAGAGGTATTTATGGGCTGTAGGTTTAAGAGCCTATGGAAAATGTATCTGTTACCTCTAAAAACCTAATCTTTAGAGACCTATAAATACTGCTTGGGACAAACTATTATTTCCCCAATAACTGGGGAGCCACATATAACATCAATTTTTCATGAATTCTAGATGAGAACGGAGCAATCCAGACATTTATAGGAATATTCCGTTTTTTTGAGAGGTGTAAAATTCTGTCAAATAGCAATTTATATTTAGAACTGAAAAAGCAGCCTACAATAAAATATACCACTGTAATCATGTTATGTTCTCGAAATGTATGTTTTCATGGCACTATCCTGTTGAAGCACCTCTCCTGGGGTTAAAGGTCAGCTACATAGGATCATCCAAATAAGTAGACTTTACAGCAGAAAATGGATTTTAGGCTGACACACTGTTTTATTAAAAGGTTCCAGAATGAAATAAAGGGAAAGAAGTGAAAATAAATTCAGCCAGGCAGCTAGTAATAGACTGTATATCGAATTAAGGGATGAGCAAAATTACAGATCCTTTCCCACAATTTGCCGTGACAATGAACTTCTTATAAAGCCTTTCTCACTAAAAAAAATAACTGAGTTTAAATACCTGCCACGTATCCATCCTTTATAACATATTTACTGTATATATGCGAGTATAAGCCGACCCGAATATAAGCCGAGGCACCTAATTTTACCACGAAAAACTGGGAAAAGGTATTGACTCGAGTATAAGCCTAGGATGTCCATCTGCATGTTTCACTGTGTCCATGCCTCACTGTGCCTCACTGTGTCCATGCCTCACTGTGTCCATGCCTCACTGTGTCCATGCCTAACTGTGCCCATGCCTAACTGTGCCCGTGCCTCACTGTGCCCGTGCCTCACTGTGCCCATGCCTGTGCCCAGGGGTGCCGGCTTTGAAAAATCGGTGCTCCCTGGCCATAGGTCCCCCAGACCTACGGCCCAGGGGAGCACCCAGGGGACCTATGGCCTACGGCCGCCGGTACCGGGTCCCCAAAGTCCGGGAGATCAGGTGCCAAAAAGGCGAGTCTAGTATAAGCCGTTGAGGGCATTTTCAAAAAAAAAAAATGTGCTGAAAAACTTGGCTTATACTCGAGTATATATGGTAATAATTAGTAACATTCACGTTTTGAGATGAACTAATAAAAAATAAATAAACACAATTATTATTAAATGTAACTAGTATAATGTAAGTGTCAGAATTTGACTAAGAATTAGCCTCTTGCAATACCCTGGACAGCAGAGCTTAGACTGGGAAAGAGATAGACAACGCAAGGAGGCAATCAATTGTGCTACAGTGCTAACAAGAGATATGCTGATACCTAAGCAGAAAGACAGCAGAGTGCCAGAGAGATAAGCTCATAATGCTACTTTTCCTTCACTGTCCTATTACAGGCTCGAAGGAAAAATACCTCACTGTTACCTTAACAACTTCAATACCGGACACATTCACACCTTCGTGCACAGGCAAATTTTCAGCTCTCAGCATTCTCACACGTTGGCAATTACGCAGTCATGTAACACTCTGCTTAAATTTTTTTTTTTTACTTTTTTTTTTAAATTGTTTATTTATAAGTTTTTTTCAAGTCATACAAAAGAAAATGCATTGGAATCATTAACATTTTGAAGCGATGCAGGTATACACTATCTTAGAGAACAACTAAGCACACATAGATTGTACAAGTTAAGGAACAGCGATGTGATTAAACAGTTGCCTTGAGTGGGAGGTAGAAAGTCAGTCACACGAATAAGAAATAAAAATGTCAGCCACAGTAGTGAGCAGATGTGGGAGTGGGAGTGTTGGAAGTGAGGTGGACAACCACAGCCTAGGAATGACCTGTTTGGCACCCAACAAAATGAAATACATCAGTCGGTGCAGACCCTTAGATATTCCGCGTGTCGAAGATGAACGTCTTTAATATCCGGACTTTCCTGTATCACCGCAGCTAAGGGCTCCAAACTAAGGATAAAAAGCAGCGGCGAGAGAGGGAATCCCTGTCTCGTGCCATTGCTAAGGGAGAATGAACATGATAGGTGGGAGGAGAGTTGCACCTGTGATGTGGGCTTCAAATATAGGGCCTGAAGAGCTTGGATAAAGGGGCCTGAAAATCCATAACGGGATAATATTGCAAACATAAACGGCCAACTAAGGCGATCGAACGCCTTTTGGGCGTCTAAACTAAGTATCAAAGCTGGGTTTTTGGTTTTAGTAAGTAGATCTATAAGGTCAATTGTACGAGGTGTATTGTCACCTGCGTGTCTCGTGGGGACAAAACCCACCTGGTCTCTATGAATTAGAGCTGGCAGAGGTAGAGAGAGTCTGTTTGCTAAAAACGTAGTAAAAATGTTGTAATCGGAATTTACCAGGGCAATTGGACGATAATTATCGGGAAGAGATGAATCTTTACCCGGTTTAGGGATAACAGTAACAAAAGCATGCGAAAATGAGGCTGTGGAGATTTACCCTGGAGTAATGAGGAGAACAAGGTTAACAGATGCGGGGTCAGGGACGATAAAAACGTCTTATAATAGGAATATGGAAGACCGTCTAGACCTGGGGCTTAATGTGAGGGAAGGTGTTTAATTACTTTGGTTAATTCTTCAGCGGAAATAGGTTGGTTTAAAGAGGCGTGTTGGTCTAGTGACAATCTAGGGAGGCGTACAGATGACAAGAAGGAGTCTGGGCCAGTGGGTCTGTACTCAAGCAGTTATAATGTTTATTATAGTTGTAGCGCTGACATTCTTGTATATTGATGTGTGTTTGCATACTTTAAGGCCCCGTACTCACGACCAAACATGTCTGCTGAAACTGGTCCGCGGACCAGTTTCAGCAGACATGTTTGGCCGTGTGTAGGCCCGAGCGGACCATTTTCGGGCGGATCGGACAGGTTTCCAGCGGACAACTGTTTCCTGGACTTGCTTTAAAACAGTCCGCTGGAAACCTGTCCGCCCGGACATGTACGGTCGTCTGTACAGACCTACCGTACATGTCCTGCCGCCCGCCATCCCTCGCATGCGTCGAATGACTTTGACGCATGCGTGGAAGCCTTTTAGGCCCCGTACTCACGACCAAACATGTCTGCTAAAACTGGTCCACAGACCAGTTTCAGCAGACATGTTCCGTCGTGTGTACAGCAGCGCGGACAGGATTCCAGCAAACAATTGTCTGACAGACCGTTTCTGAGCAGACAACTGTTTCCTGGACTTGCTTTAAAACAGTCCGCTGGAAACCTGTCCGCCTGGACATGTACGGTCGTCTGTACAGACCTACCGTACATGTCCTGCCGCCCGCCATCCCTCGCATGCGTCGAATGACTTAGACGCATGCGTGGAAGCATTTTAAAGGCAGGCCGCCCACGCCGCCGCGTCATTGTCGCGGCGACACGGCGTCAAAATCTCCTTCCCATGTTTTGAGCCATAGTGCCCTTCTCGAGGCGTTAATAAGAGCGCCCGTTTTAGCAGAGGCTCGAACGGTCTCAATTGATGCGTCTGCTAGATAGGCGACAGCGCTTGGGATTTCAAAGGCCCTGGCTAGGGGTTTAGCCGCATGCTCATATTGCTTTATGCTCTGGTAAGCCTCCTATCCATAGGGTGTTTTGGTGGTGGTGGTCCCTTGAGTCACAAATATCTTTTATGCGCTGGTCCTGTTGTACTTCACCATTAAGTTTTTTTTGTGACACGCTGCAATCCTGTGGATCCGTGTTCGGGAAGTCTCAACATCCATCCCCTCTCATCCCCCTGCGAGGATCATCAAAAGGCCCTGGCTGGGGTTTGCAGCCGCAAGCTTTTTATTGCTTGCCATCCGGTAAGCCTCCATCCTTTTTTATTTAGTGGTGTCGGCCACCACATATGATTTCAACCTATGAATTTTTATTCAATATTGATGAACTTACTTTTAACCATTTCTATTGATACAAAGACTTTACCTTCAATCATGTGTTTTATTCCCTTTTAATTTTGGGGTCTTTGCGCTCTCATTGTAATTTTATTTTCATCAATTTTCTTTTCTGATATCAACTGACTGTTTAGTTTAACTTATATTAATAGCGCAACATTCCTTTTTTCCTTACTTGTTTTGTGTTTGTATGACACTGTTGTGTTGCAGCTTAGTTAGTTATTTTTTAGTGCCTAAGCGCGGTATTTCTTCTCTTTGTCAGCGCTACCTATGACTCTAAGGGAATCTCGGATATCCTTAAATTTTGAAGTCTGCGGGATATGTTCCAACATCCTGGACAGCCAGGTATCCGTATTCCTGGCAATGCAGGATGAGGCCAGTGCGGGCCCAAGGGCTGCCGCATTAGCCTCCCAGGCCCTGCGAAGGGAGGTCTCTGCCCGTCTGTCTAGTGAATCTTTTAAATTCCCAGCATCCTCAAAGGAAAGGTCAGACTGTCTAGACAGTTGAGCTAGGGAAGCATCTAGTTTAGGGACTTTGAAAAATTTGTTTTCTAGTTCTTCCTTAAAGGGACAGCGCCTTTTCCAGGTTTTGTACCTTAGTAACTTCTTTTCAGGTTCAGCCCACTCTCTTAGAACTAAGTCCTGAAGAGATTGGTGAACTGGGATAACCTTTGGCTGGGGCCGCTGAAAAAATAAATTTGCCTGATCTAGCATCTTCATCCTCATCATCTGTCTGGCTATCAATGAGACCTTCTTCCTGAGCCTCTGAATCCTCAGAGTCTGATAGAAGAACGTCCCTAGCCCTCAACAATCTCGGAGCCGAGGTGGATAAGCTTTCCTGTGAGGAGGGCCCAGCTGCTAGGGGATCAGGTTCTTTGGTTTTTAAGACTTCCTTAAACTCCTTTAATGTGGAAAGCATCTCTGACTGAACCGTCAGGAATTCTTTCATTGTTAGCGAAGTTTCCTTCCCTGTGAGTTTTTGAATGCACTTAGCACACAAAAGCTTGGAATAGTCTGTGGCTAGCTTAACCACTTGACAACTGGGCACTTAAACACCCTTAATAACCAGACCAATTTTCAGCTTTCGGTGCTCTCACGTTTTGAATGACAATAACTCAGTCATACAACACTGTAACCAAATGAAATTTTTGTCCTTTTTTTCCCACAAATAGAGCTTTCTTTTGGTGGTATTTGATCACCTTTGCGGTTTTTTTTTCCCGCTATTAATGAAAAAAGAACGAAAATTTTGTAAAAAAAATGAATTTTTCTTCATTTCTATCATATCATTTTGTAAAAAAATGAATTTTCCTCATACATTTGGCCTAAAATGCATACTGCTACATATTTTTGGTAAAAAAAAAAAAAATTTGGATATTATTTAGTCTGGGTGAAAGTTATAGGGTCTACAAGCTTTGGTACCAATTTCTGAAAATTGAACAATTTGATCACACCTGAAGTACTGACAGCTTCTCTCATTTCTTGAGACCCTAACAAGCCAATAAAGTACAAATACCCCCCAAATGACCCCTTTTTGGAAAGTAGACATTCCAAGGTAGTTAGTAAGAGTCATAGTTAGTTTTTTGAAGTTGTCATTTGTTCCCACAATTCTTTGCAAAATTAAGATTTTTTTTTTTTTCATACCAATATTGTCATTAGAACAGGTTATTTCTCTCACATGGCATGTATATTCCACAAATGACACCCCAAAATATATTCTGCTGCTCCTCCTGAGTATGGCGATACCACATGTGTGAGACTTTTACACAGCGTGGCCACATACAGAGGCCCAACACCGAAGTAGCAACTTCAAGCATTCTAGGAGCATAAATTACACATCTAATCTCTCAACCACCTATTACACTTTTGAAGGCCCTGGAGCACCAGGACAATGGAAACGCCCACAAAGTGACCCCATTTTGGAAAGCTAACACCCCAACGTATAATCTATGAGGCATAATGAGTCTTTTGAACAGTTCATTTTTTTGCAGATGTTTTTGGAAAATGTGGAAAAAAAATGAAAACGCATTTTTTTTTACACAAAGTTGTCCATTTATAGGATATTTCCAACACATAGCATATACATAGCAAAAATTACACCCCAAAATATATTCTGCTGCTCCTCCTGAGTATGGCGATACCACATGTGTGAGACTTTTACACAGCCTGGCCACATAGAGACCCAACATCCAAGAAGCACCATCAGGTGTTGTAGGGACACAAATTACACATCCAATTTCCTTACAATCTATCACATTTTTGAAGGTCCTTCATATTTCTAACACAGCATGTACATACCAAGAGTTACACCCTAAAATACATTCTGCTGAGTAATGGGTACAAAAAAAAAGGATTACCTGTGTTTTTAGTAGTGCAATTGTCCACAGGAGGAGAGCCCTGATCCAGGCAGCAGGCAGGGACGTGGTCAGCGACAATGAATGGAATTGTCCAGGCAGCAATATTGTTCATAGTCGGTACATAGCCAGCAGTGCCAAAATATTGGTCCTGGTAGTAAGGCCAGGAAAGAATGGGGACAGGGGTAGAGGCTTCTCCCACCCAAATCTCTTTGAAGCCTCCGGGCAACCAGACCCTAATCTGGGAATGAGAAAACTAAAAAATTAGTTTTTTCATCCAGAAAAACAATTCTGGAGCCCCTCACATGTGTGAGACCCCTGTGTTCCCACTAGCATAGCAGGGTAAAAGACCAATCCAAGGGGCAGGCAAAAAACGTGGTCAAACAGTCCAGGGTCAATTCCAGAGCAGGCAGAGGTAGGTACAGTTAAGCGTTAGGCAGAAGCGTGGTCGTATAACAAGCCAGGGTCAGTTCCAGAGAAAGCAGAGGTATTTTTAGCATTAGGCAAAATCGTGGTCGTATAACAGTCCAGGGTCGGTTCCGGAGAAGGCAGAGGTATGTAGAGTGCAGTGGCATAAGGGGTGTGGAGGAAAATGACAGGGAATTTGAATTTTGTTTACCTAATAATTTTCAATAGTGTGGTAACGGCAGAAACATGCACCTAAACAGAGGCCTGGTTGGGAGGGACAATCGGGACAATAAACTGTTGTGTCTCTTCTGACTCCTCCTCTGGCGCACACCCGGCATTTCTTCTGACGGGCTGCACCTGTTCGACGGGGGGGGGATTTTGTCAGGAAAGTGCCGTTCATGAAGTCTGCTCACGCAATCAGTGCGAAGAATGTCTGGTGGCATTTCAGGGAACAAAAGGGCGGTGATAACGTCTTCTTGGTAGAGTAGATATGGAACAGGATTCTGTGTTGCTTTTTTGTAGATAACATAAGAGTTATAGAAGGCCAAACTGAAAAAGTAAATGGACACTTTTTTATACCAGTGACGGGATTTTCGGGAGGGAAGATAGGGTTCAATCATCTGGTCATTGAAGTCTACGCCACCCATAAATAAATTGTAATCGTAGACACAAGATGGTTTCTGCACTGGGCCGCTTCTTTTGGGGACTTCCACGTAGGTGTCATTGTGGATGGTGGTGAGCATGTGGACATCTCTTCTGTCCCTCCACTTGACAGCCAATAGCTCCTGGTTCCGTAAAGACGTCGTCTCTCCTCGTCTCAGCTTCTGATTCAACAATTTTTGGGGGAAGCCCTTTCTGTTTATTCTCACTGTGCCACATGCTGGGGTGTCTCTCCGGTAAAGATTTCTAAACAGGGGCAAGCTGGTATAAAAATTGTCCACGTAAAGGTGGTATCCTTTTCCAAGTAGTGGATAGATGAGCTCCCAGATGACTTTTCCACTTTTTCCGATGTATTCGGGGCATTCGGGGGGATGTAGTTGGGAGTCCTTCCCTTCGTATACAATGAAGGAGTAGATGTACCCCGTGTCTCGGTCACACAGTTTGTACATCTTCACCCCATATCGGGCCCTTTTGCTGGGGATGAATTGTTTGATGCCCAGCCTGCCGTGGAATTTTACAAGGGACTCATCTATTGATATATTTTGTTGAGGGGTATATAACTGGGGGAATTTTTCAGAATTTTTTTTTAGAAGTGGCCGAATTTTAAATAATTTGTCAAAAGCAGGGTCATTTCGGGGAGGGCACTGGGTGTTGTCATTGAAGTGGAGGAATCGTAGAATAATAAAGTATCGGGATCTGGGCATACGGGATGAGAAGACGGGCATGTGGTGGATGGCTTTGGTAGACCAATAGGAGTACCCTTTGTTTTTTTTGAGAGACCCATATTGAAGGTCAGGCCTAAGAATATTTTAAACTCCTCTACGGTCAGGTCTCTCCAATGAAAGGGGCGGGCATAGCTGGAATCGGGGTTGCTTACAATAAATTGCTGAGCGTAGAGGTTGCACTGGGCCACAATAGATGACAATAATTCTTCTGTAAAAACTAAATGAAAAAAATCAATCATGTCAAAATTATCGGTGTTCACCTGTACACCTGGTTGGGCGGTGAAAGGGGGGATACTTGATGCTCCAGAATTCGAAGGCAGCCACAGGGGATTTTGAAGGCCATACGGAAGGCTGGCATGGCCCCTATCCCTTTGGGGCAGAGAGGACACCCTACTGGTGCCTGACCTTTGTTGCACTGCTTGCGGGGTGGACGGCACTGCTTGCGGGGTGGACGGCACTGCTTGCGGGGTGGACGGCACTGCTTGCGGGGTGGACGGCACTGCTCGCGAGGTGGACGGCACTGCACTAGTAGTAGGCTGCTCCACGCCAGAACGCCTTCTTTTAACGGGCACAGGTTCCTCCTCTGAATCCGTATCAGACCCGCTTCCTGTTACGGGGTCATAGGCCGAATCGGAATCGGACAGAGACTCCTCGCAGCTGTCATCAGACGCCCATAGTTTCTGGAAGGCCTGCTCGGTGGTAAAAAATTTTTTTGCCATACTGGTGGCTAGTGAGGCTGGACTGCAGAACACTGGTGGGCACTAGTGGCACTGCAGTGGCGCAGGTGTAACTGATGGGCAAATGTGGCACTGGTGTGGCTCTGGTTGCACTGCTGTGGCTCTGGGGTCACTGATTAGCAGGCGGCACTGGTGGGCACAGGCGTCACTGCAGTGGTGCAGGTGGAACTGGTGTGGCACTGGTGGGCACAGATGGCACTGGTGGGGCACAGATGGCACTGGTGGGGCACAGATGGCACTGGTGGGGCACAGGCAGCACTGGTGGGGTGCAGATGAGCACTGGTGGGGTGCAGATGAGCACTGATGGGCACAGGTGGCACTGATGGGCACTGATGGGCACAGGCGGCACTGATGGGCACAGGTGGCACTGATGGGCACAGGCGGCACTGATGTGGCTCAGATGACACTGGTGTGGCACTGGTGTGGCTCAGATGACACTGGTGCGGCACTGGTTTGGTACAGGCGGCACTGGTGTGGTACAGGCGGCACTGGTGTGGCACAGGTGGCACTGATGGGCACAGGCGGCACTGATGGGCACAGGTGGCACTGATGGGAACAGGCGGCACTGATGGGAACAGGCGGCACTGATGGGAACAGGCGGCACTGATGTGGCAAAGATGACACTGATGTGGCACTGGTGTGGCTCAGATGACACTGGTGCGGCACTGGTTTGGTACAGGCGGCACTGGTTTGGTACAGGCGGCACTGGTGTGGCACAGGTGGCACTGATGGGCACAGGCGGCACTGATGGGCACAGGTGGCACTGATGGGCACAGGCGGCACTGGTGTGGCACTGGTGTGGCTCAGATGACACTGGTGCGGCACTGGTTTGGTACAGGCGGCACTGGTGTGGCACAGGCGGCACTGGTGTGGCACAGGTGGCACTGGTGTGGCACAGGCGGCACTCGGCACAGGCAGCACTCGTGGGCACAGGCGGCACTCGTGGGCACAGGCGGCACTGATTGGCACTTATGGGCACAGGTGGCACTTATGGGCACAGGTGGCACTGATGTGGCAGTGTTGTGGCACTGATGTGGCAGTGTTGTGGCACTGATGTGGCACTGGTGTAGGACAGGTGGCACTGGTGGGGCACAGGTGGCACAGATGGCACTAGTGGGGCACAGATGGCACTAGTGGGGCACAGATGGCACTAGTGGGGCACAGATGGCACTGCCTGGGGTACAGATGGCACTGCCTGGGGAACAGATGGCACTGCCTGGGGAACAGATGGGGCACTGCTGGGCACTGCTGGGCACTGCTGGCACTTACTTTTATTCAAAAAAATCTCTCTCCTCTTCTCTCACGCTGCAACGGTGTGAGGAGAGGAGAGAGATGACCTGCAGGTGACCCAGCCGCAGGGTTTGTTTACAATTGTGATCGCGCCGTCATTGGACGGCGCGATCACGTGGTAAGGAGCCGCTTCCATTGGCTCCTTACCGCGAGTGCTGTTGCTGCGGGTCCCGTAGACCCGGCGAACACCGGCGATCGCGTGTGCGCGCCCGCTCGGGCGCGCACAACTCATTCTCTGGGAGGACGTACATTGACGCCCTCCTAGAGTTAAGGAACCGCTCTGTAGCCGTATTTTGGCTATAGGGCGGTTACCAACTGGTTAATGCTACAATTCCCACATCTTTTAGCTTTATACGTATGTTTAGCAGAAACACTAGAAGCCTCCCCCTGGGCAGTAACCTCTTCCCCTGAAAGTAAAAGACAGAGGCTTTAATACAAAAAAGGAGTAGGGGAAGGGAAGGGGGGTGTGTGGGGAATAAGGACCCAGTCCAAGTGCCCCAGTGAAGTTTCTAGAGGTAGACTCACCCCTGGTGGCTTCCTCTGCAGCAGCGGTTAGCGCCGGGCGGTCCTCACGCTCCATGGCACCGTCAAATCGGGCGCCACTCTCTCCCCTGCTGCGCTCCGTGTGTGTGTGAGCTAACGCCGATGGTGGCCGCCATTTTGGTGAAGACCGGACCGGAAGTACGTCATCACCATGCGCCGCCATCGACGCAGCGTCGAAATGCTGGCTCCACCGAGAAACGAGCCTGGAAGAACAGCAGCCGAGTCCACAGCGCAGAGATGCGTCTTTACCCGGCCCAGCAGGTAGGAAGATGCTCGGGAGAGAGGGATTCCAGCCACCTAGGTGTTCTGAGGTAGCCACTATCCCAGATACACCTAGCAGGGGGGGTTCCCAAACATAGTTTTCCTTCAGCTCCCCCCCCTCAATACGGGGAGACCCTCTGGACAGGCAATAGCCTCACTGAGCTCAAGGCCTCCCAGGACCCATGACTCACATTCCAGGAGGGGGACCACCAGCCCCAGGCCTTAGGTATTTTTAGAAAAACAAAAAAACATTTCGCTGGGGGAAACACAATCATGAGGTGCACGGGGAGGGGCGGGGTTTTTAAGCCTCTTTTTGATTGTGTTTCCTGTCAGGTGGAGCCAGTCTACTCTCAAGGTGCCGTCCTGGAAGACGACTCGAGAAAAGTAGTTTTTAGGGTGAACCACCCCTTTAAGTATTTGGAGCCATCTAGTGACCAAATAGTGGTAATGCAGAGAGATGTTTTGTTTAGTTTTTTGGTTGCCTTGGAGACGAGGAGACACAGGGGAAAACAATCCCGGTTGTTGGGGCAAGTGATCTGAGGGTGCCCGAGGGACAGTGGGCGGATTGCAGAGACCGAGAGACACTCATCCGAGCATCGGAGAACCGAATCAATCCAGCGGAGCTGAACGGAGCTGATGGAGAAGCAAGTTGCAGTCACAGGACAACAGTTACTACCCGGAGCTCCGATCCAGTGGGTGAGCGGGTCACGACCCACAGTTTGCTAAGTTCCACACACAGTTAGACTCATATACAGGCCTCACTGGGATTTATAGTTCCACAGAGGAGCAGAGAAACTGACACTGAGAAGGCTTGAGGCCTATCTAATTTGATGTTTCAAGCGATATTAAAATAGTTGTTGCAGTTACACCAGGAACATTTTCACTTCAATTTGACTCATCAAAACTGTGGATTACAAATCACAAGGAGTTACTTTAGCTAGCGAAGAAAAGAAGATCCAGGACTCAGGCCCAGATTCACGTAGAGCGGCGCATATTTAGTTTGTAGTAAAGCATATCATTTACGTTACGGCGGCTGAATTTTGTGACGCAAGTGCCATATCCACAGAGTATTTGTGCCAGCGTAACGTAAATTCCGAGGCGTAAGGAGGGGTAATTGAAAGTGGGAAGGAAGTGGGCGTGCTCCATTGAAATGAGCCGTGACCCCATGCAAATGAAGGGCCGGCCGTACTGCGCATGCACGCACGAATCTGCACCTCACTGGGCATGCTCAGAACTCGCCCCGGCGCAATCAGTGAGATAGGAAATAGGCCAAGCATACTTAGTGAGATACGCCCTGTGTATAAATAACCCCAGACAAACGCCCTTCCATTGCAAAAGTACATCCCTGTGTTCCCCTTCCTAAAGCAAGGTGCTTTTGTTCTGTTGTCTGTTGGTGTGTGTTGGTTAGTGTAGTAGTGTTAGGCCCCATACACACGACCAAACACGTCTGCTGAAACTGGTCCGCGGGCCAGTTTCAGCAGACATGTTCGGTCGTGTGTAGGCACAAGCGTGCAGGATTCCAGCAAACATTTGCCCGCCGGGCCTTTTCCCAGCGGGCAAATATTCCTGGAATTGTTTTAAAACAGTCCGCTGGAATCCTGCCCGCTCGGACATGTTCGGTCGTCTGTACAGACCTACCGTACATGTCCTAGCGCCCGCCATCCCTCGCATGCATCGAATGACTTCGACGCATGCGTGGAAGCATTTAACTGGCAGGCCCACCCACGTCGCCGCGTCATCGATGTGGCGACACCGCGGACACGCCCCGCGTATTGTTTACGCGCGGATTTCTGTACGATGGTTAGTACAGCCATGGTACAGAAAGCCCCAACCAGACATGTACGGTGAAAACGGTCCGGCGGACCGCTTTCATCGTACTTGTTTGGTCGTCTGTACACGGCCTTAGAGTAAAGATTTATTGAAGTAGGAGATTGTAGTAGCTGTGTTTTTTGTGTCTGTTTTTTCTGTGTGTTTTTTTGATTTTGTATTAGCTGTCTGCTTGTGTTGTTTGATTTTGGTGTCTGTTTTTTGCTGTCTGATTTTTGGGTTTGTTTGTTCTGTGTCTTTTTGCCTCTGTTTTTTCTGTGTTTTTTTTGTCTGTTTGTTCTGAGTGTTTTTGTTTGTTCTGTTTGATTTTTGTGTCTGTTTGGTGCTGAGTGCTTTGTGGTGAGATGGCTCCAAAGAGAAAATAGCTGAACTTCTCGGTGCATGAGAAGCAAATCCTTGCTCGGGTGATCACCCGATTTGGGCGATATTTGCATGGCCCTGAGAGCCGGGACATCACCCCGGCCAGGAAGAGGGCGATCATCCAGGAGATTACGGATCAGATCAATGCGGGGGGGGGGGAGACGAGGACCACCAGTGGCATTGCAAAGAAGATCAATGATCTGAGGAGCCTGGTCCGTGACAAGCTGGCCAAGATAAATGCCCATGCCAGGGGCACTGGCGGGGGCCCACCTTGCACCGTCAGGTGGACAGAGGAGGAGCGTGCGGTGGCCAGTGCTTCCACAACCAGCAAGTGGTGGGCCTGCCTGGCTTTGACTCCGAGGAGGGCGTGAGGGCGTGAGGACAGGCAAGTTGTTTTATTTTTTCTATCTGGTGAGTAGCATGTGTGGGAGGGAAGGGAATATGTGCCAAGTGTGTGGATCCTCCAACCTGTGTATGTTTTGTGTCATCCACAGATGGCCAGGAGGTTGCTGAGCCATCAGGCCAGTCTGCACCAACCCCCGGACAACAGGCTGCTGAAGAGCCCCAAGAAAGCCAGGAGTCCCCAGGGCAGGGGAGTGGACACAACTCACCTCATGAGGAGGTTGAGGGGGAGGAGGATAAGGGGGGAGGTTGTGGATGATTGACTGGACCTTGCCAGGGAAAATCTTTTGGCTTTGGATGATTCTGCCCCTGTGGCTCCCCCTGTGGCTGGCAGCAGTCAGGCCTCCATCAGGGGTAGCCCCTCCCACTTCTCCCCCCTGGGGGCTCCCCTCCTCCCAGGCCATAAGCCTCATCTTCAGGCAGAAAGGCCACCCAGAAGACCAGGGGGTGGCCGAGGTTCTGCCTGCAAATCTGCAGAGGGACCAGGCCCGTCAGACCCAACCCAACGTCAGGTCACCCAGACTTTGGCCCAGATGGAGGACGCCAATACCCAGGCTGTCCAGGCCAATACGGCAGCCCTCACTGTGGGCCTGAACAGGATAGCCGTGGCCTTGGAGGGTAGGCCAGCAGGTGGGCAGAGCCCAGGGGAGGCTCCCCCTTCCCCTGCTTCTCCCCCCATGAGTCTCCCCTGAGGGCCCGTGGCCGGCCCAGGCGCAGTTCACGCCGCCATTGATAATTCGGGATGTTCTTTTTTTTAATGAATTTCTACTGTGATTATGATTTGTTTTATGTGTGTGAATGATGTATGAATGTGGGGGTGACATTTCTGCTGAACAAAGGGTGTCACCCTCAGTTGTGGTGGAGTAGGGATCCCCAGGACCAGGGAGAAGTGATCCCAGGTCCATGTGAATGGTGTATGAATGCACAGTGACATAATTGGAGCCTTGGCATGGCGTTGCTGCTCCCTAGTACCGTGTGGGGTACTTGGGTCTAATCCAAGTTGATGAGGATGTGGGGTGTGTGCGCTAGGGACCACAGTGGTGTGCATGCATGCATTCTCATTGTGCCATGTTTAATGTGTGTGTTTACTGTGCAAAGATGCCTTCTGCTAGGCGTCTCCTGGCTGCTGTTCCCTCAGTAGACGGGGGACCCTCAGTCAGGGGGGGATTGTCGGGTTCAGGGGTCAGGTCATCACGTATGTCAATCTCCAGGCCCCTTCTCACTGCGAAGTTGTGCAGCATGCAACATGCACCGATGATCTGGCACACAAAGTTTGGGGAATACAACAGTGTACCCCCAGACTTATCCAGGCATCGGAAACGGAACTTCAGGAGGCCAAATGTGCGTTCCACCACTCCATGGGTACGTATGTGTGCAGCATTGTATCTTTCCTCTCCTGGGGTTTGGGGGTTCCGGAATGGAGTCATGAGATGGGGTCCCAGTGCATATGCAGAGTCACCTGGAAGGGAAAAGACAGGAGGATGTTAGTCATGCATGTGCCCCTCATGATGTCTGCATCATGGGGGGGACAGACATGCCTGACACCCATGTCACTCACCAACCAGCCAGCTGTCCCCATACACGTTCTGTTCAAATTGTCTTGGGATGTCGCTTTGACGGTATATGAAGCTGTCATGGCTGGATCCTGGGTGTTTGGCACGGACGTGCCATATGAGGCATTGGGCATCCACTATCACCTGTACATTGATTGAGTGCCAATGCTTCCGATTGCGGTACATGGGGGGGCTGTAGTGCCACATGTGTGCAATCAATGGCCCCCACGGTGCATGGGAATCTGGCAATTTTGTAAAAATCTGTCATTGTCTTCATCCGCAGGTCCTCCTGGGTGGGTTTGATGATTTGGTTGGCCATGCGTCTCAGGATTGCAGGGACAACCTGGTGCACACATCTGCTAATGGAGGATTGTGACATCCCAGCCGACAATCCACTCGTGCACTGAAAAGAGACAGTGGCAAGGAAATGGAGTGTTGCCACTACCTTCACCAGTGGCTCCAGTGCATGTGAGCGGTGTGTTGGGCTGGTGATGTCATCTTCCACGCTTCTGGTTAATTCCATGATGGCTTCAGGGGTGAATCTGAAGGTGCGATACACCTCAGAAGCAGCCATGCCAAAGACATCTAGGCGTGTGCGGTATATCCTCTCCTGTGCCCTCCCCCTCCTCCTTCTGCGTTCCTCTAAAGTCACTATTATAGCTATGAGCATGGATGCCCCTGGCATGTTGGCAGACAGATTGTTGTCCTGCAAGTGTGTGTGCTCAGCTCTTCCCTAACGGTGTTGCTTTAGCTGACCTTTACACGGCTGGTGCAAAGTTAAGGCACCTTTTATAAGGTGTAACTTTCCGCCGTGAAACTAGCAGATGCGCACAGGGCGTAGCCTACGCCGCACAAGCGTACTTTTGTGGATCGCCGTATCTCCCTCATTTGCATATTTAACTAGCAAATCAGTGGTGTGTCTAGCGTATTTTGCGCTCCAAGATGCGCCGGTGTAATCGTTTTACGTCGGACGGGAAAAAATGGTTTTCAGGCGTATCTCGTTTTGAGGATATGGCGCATAAATACGCGAGGCACATTTTTCAATTACGCCGCACATCTCTAGATACGTCGGCGTAAGTGCTTTGTGAATCTGGGCCTCAGTACTTTAAGTGAGATCTCACGCATAGTAGGGGGAGCTCCCAGGTATAAACCTATGTTTATGTATACTGTTTTCAAATAGCTTATGTTTAAATCAATTGTTCTGTCGTCTTACGTTGGGATGACAGCACAATTACTGTAATCACTTCTTTGCATATTTCACAGTAAAATATATCTCTGGTTAAGTATTCAGTTGTTGTGGCATACTGTTTTTCTCACTCCAAGTGCAGTCAGTGGATCCTGGGGTTATAATACAGGTATTTTGTATTGTCTTACATTGTATTGTATTGCATTGCATCACCGCTGTGCCAAGGGGATTGAGCCAAGTTAGTGGGGTTTATTGGTAGAGTGCAGGCCCAAATTAAACCAGCAGCTCTTTCGGGGGTCGGTGCTACATAGTAATCTCCAAAAACTTCGGACATGGTCCGAGGGCAGTGTGTAGGGGTGCCATCCAATTGTATTATATGGTCAGGGATGGATAAAAAAGGGCGGGGCTTAAGTCTGTGGACAAGCATTCTGTGCCGTTTGTCTGCATACTCAAACTTTTGCTTAGACCATAACATTGATTTTTATATTTTGTTTATATCCACAGACCTAATACGATTATGGATAGCAACCACTGTACGCAGGCGACCCACCATAGGGAAGCAGAGTAGTTGCGCCTCCGCCGTCCGTAGCCGGGTCACAAGCTCCGATTTCAACCTAATAGAGTCATGTTTCAAGCGTGAGCCGGCTGAGATGCACTCACCCCTGAAAACCACCTTATGGGCTTCCCACACAATAGATGTATCAGAGACTGAGCCTACATTTAACTGAAAAAACTCCTCCAATTTTTGAAGAAGTCTATCCTTAGTTTCGGGATGCCGCAAAAGAGACTCGTTGAGTCGTAGGGTCTATCTCTGAAGATACCACGTTGGGCAGCAAGGGAGCAGATACCAGAAAGTGGTCCAAACGAGAGTACAGTTTATGTGGAGGGGAGAAGGTATATTGACGATGAGTAGAATGTTTCACTCTCCATGTATCAAAAAGATTGAAAAGATTGTGGGAGCGAATTAATTTGCAGAAGGAGGTGGAACATTTAAGGACTCGGAGAGACAGGGTTTGTCGGAATAGAGCAAATCTATCTCTACTAGGGGACATACACATGTTGAAATCCCCCCTATAATCGTGAAAGGCTGAGCAAAAGAACGCAGCCGATTAAGAACTCCAGTGAGAAAACCAATCTGTCCCGTATTGGGTGCATATATATATTAGCTAAAGTGAAGGAGGTGTTTAGGTGAGTACAATTCAGGAGGACATACCGACCCAGAGGATCTAGAATTGAAGCTAGGATCCGTATAGGGCATGAATGTTTAATCATTTGGCCACTCCAGCCTAGCCAGACGGATCTGAGGCCATATAGACTGTGGGGAAAAGTTTAGAAGCAAATTTAAAAGAGCCTCCTGGACGGAAATGTGTCTCCTGAACCATCACCACATCAGCTCCAGAAGATTTGAATTCCTTAAAGGCCAGCCAGCGTTTTCATAAGGAAATCAAGCCCTTAAAGTGGATGCAAACCCACTCTCATCAATTCTAAAGTACTGCCATAGTGGTGATCTATAAGGATGTACATGCCTCCTGCATGTATTCTTACTTGTAAAATGTCCCCCCTTTAGCTGTTTGAAACCCCCAAAAAGTCCAGATTCAGTGGGCGGGTCTGTAGTTTGGCGTTCGGTGGGCGTAGTCATGATGTCAGCAGACTCCCTGCCCACCTCTACACTCCCCTTGGCCAGAGCGTGCACAGGACAGGCAGAGCGCGTTCTGGCCTGTGATATAACGGTTGCCCCCTGCTACTGTCATCTAAGATCTCAAAGTCATCTGATGTGATTACAAAGGATGTATATTTTCTAAGAGTGAAAGAAAGTCAATGTTATACTGTGAATTAAACGTTTTTTTTTTTTTATTGTGAATCTAGTGTGAATTTGTAAATAGAATATGAGTGGCACTAATGCTTGGCTATTTTAACCACTTGATCATTTTTGTTTACAGGTTCAAATCAGTATTTTTTGCTAGAAAACCGATACCGATACCCGCTTTCCTGCGCCGAGTTTGAACTACTGCGCCGGCATATATCGAGCGCAGTACACTCGTGTATAGTCGGGCAGGCTCAGCTCCTCTCGCAGTCAGGTCCTGGACGTACAGGACGCACAGGACGTGACCGCGAGAGGAGCCGAGCCTGCCCGACTATACACGAGTGTACTGCGCTCGGTATATGCCGGCGCAGTAGTTCAAACTCAGCGCAGGAAGCAGGGATCGAGCGGGGAGGACACTGCAGATGGACGCCGGACCCGACGAGGAGGACACCACCGAAGCCGCAGACGGACGCCGGACCCGACGAGGCCGCCGATGGACGCCGCGCAAGACACCAAAACTGTAAGTACTAAAATGTTTTTTTACAGGAATGCGGGTCCACTTTAGGGGTGAGCGCTATACGCCGGAGCGCACAATACCCTGATAAATACGGTATATATATATTAGCAAACACCTTAGGGAATTACATAGTGATTGTTGCAATTTGTCATGTCACACATTATTTGCCCAACAGTTTAAAATAAAAAGAAGAAAAAATACACTTTGATGAAAAAAAAAAACACAACACAATATGTTCCCCAATTTATGTGTTAAATATGAAAGATGATGTTACACCAACTAAAGAGATACTTAACATGTCACACTTTAAAATTGAGCAAGCTCATGGAATAATGACAAACTTCGGTACTTA